>NC_061087.1:36231383-36302398 GCF_015104395.2 Macrobrachium nipponense | reverse complement strand
TAATGATAATAATCAGCAATAAATGTAATAATGACAAAAAACTGCAGTATGACCATCTTGCCAATTACAGAAGATTAATGTCCTTTAGGGGACAAAGGCCTCATTTTCCCATCTTTCCACAATTTTGATTTTCTTCTTGCTTCACCTCCTTAGGATGCTTTGTATGAGCGAGTTGCTGCTGTTTCTCACTCTGGGTTACCAGACTGGACATTGTTCGCCTAACAATGATTTTTTAAAATTGTCCAGGTGGTTTTCTATGAACATCTGTGGTGGCGGAGTGGTAGCGGGAGTGTTTGTGAGGCGTCTCAGAATGTCATTGTGCACACAGTGATGCGTCGCATGGTCTCTCGGGTATAGTTCGTCCAGAGGGAACACCCATAGATACTGTAGCAGTACGAGCGGAAGAAGCAGCAGTTTCACGTCTCGGTGACAGAAGGCAAACCTCCTTGCAATCATGTTGCCCGCTGCACATAGTTTTACGACGCCTCTGTTCAATGTCTGCCGTATCTTTTAGGTCGTCGGTGATAATGTGACCCAAGTACGGAAATTCGTGCACAAATTCCAGCCGGTGGTTCCGAGGAAAATTTGAGGTTCTGCAATATGCTTAAGCGATCTCGGGAGCAGCGACATGCATTGGGTCTGGTTTCGTTGTAGATTATATCAAATTCCTCTGCATATTGGCGGCAAGTGTCGATGAGTCGTTGGAGACCTTGCACTGATGGGGAAATCAGAACCATATCGTCGGCGTAACAGAGGTTGTTTATAGTTGTTTCATTGACAGTGCATCCGATTGGGAGCGAGTTCAGTTTGACGTTCAAGGCATCTGTGTACGTATTGAAACAGGTATGGAGAGAGAATGCCCCCTTGCCGAAGCCCATTTAGGGAGCCGAAGGTGTAAGATAATACGTTTCCCCATTTGACACAGAATTGCTGTGTGGAGAACCAGCAATGTAAAATGCCAATTAGATATAGGGGTGTGCCCCTTTTATGCAGCTTCAGGAAGAGCTTCAGGTAGTTTACTCTGTCAAATGCTTTTCTCACAAAACAAAGGAAAACAGGAGAGGCTGATGATAGGTAGTAGTTCAGCAATTCTTTCAGTATGTAGATGCAGGTGTCGGTTGAGTGGTTTGCTTTAAACCCGAACTGGTTGTCATTGTGGTGTGTAGAAAGGGGAGAAGTCTCACTAGAAGAACAGACTCAAGTATCTTCGATGCGATCGTTGTGATTGCCAATCGGCCGGTAGTTGCCAGGGTCAGCTGCATCCTTTAGCTTGTTTTTGATTAATGGTATCAGGTGAACTAAGAGTAGGAGTCTGGAAGAAACCGGTGAATTATGCACGCATTGAATAGGGCAGCTTGCAAAATGTAAATTATCGGATGGCAGAGTTTGAAGGGGCCTCTGCAGGAAGACCATCACAAGCCGGGCGATTTTATTATTAGGTAGGCTGTTTATGGCATCGCTGATGTTACCTGGCATAAAACGGTCTGCAAAATGAAATTGAATGTTGTCAGTAAGGTGAGGTTATCTACATCCCTTCGGGAATCTTGATCATTTATGCAATTCATGGATATTGTTGAAGTGATCGCCCCACATACTTGCAATAGCTTCGTCTTCGACTGCTTCCCCTACTCTCTGTGATAGCTTTTTAGTTTTGGGATTTAAAGACTGGATATCTTTCCAAAGACGAGGATAATCAACCAGATTCTAAGTTTCTAGACATTGCATCGGCTCTTAGTTGTTTTTCATATAACCTGCAGTGCTTAAGAGCAAGTTTGAACTGCGCTCTCGCCTGTCTCATTAGCAATGCAGTGTGCCTTCCCTGGGGCTACCATTTTGCCTCCACATAAAAACATTTCTCGTGAGTATGTATACAGATCTTTAACCAAGTCATTCCATCCAGGAATATTACGAGAATTACCTTGACGAAATCTGTAGGCAGTCCTGCCCGAAGCAAGCAAAGCGGAGATTATGTTCGAATAGAATTCATTCAGATCCCTCTTGTGGTGGTCATTTCTCACAATTTGTGTTTGTACAAAGTAAGGCGTCTGCCGGTTGAACTATTGACCGCAACCTGGTTTCCGTGGTCGCTCTAAAGTATCTGGTTTTCTCTTGGTTTTTAAAATCCCAGTTTACCGCTGGTGGGCGATCAGTTAGGGGGTTCACGGTAGGGAGGGATGGGGTACTGAATGACACCTGTAATGGGATGTGATCGTAGCCCGTTGCAAGGTCATAGCGAATATTGCAGGTCATAATAGACCTGCAATATTCGTTGTGGGGATGTGATGCAGTGGTCCAACCAGGAAGTTGTAATAGCGTCCGCTCTATTATGTACATATGAATAAGAGGAGGGAGGGAGGAGCATAACATCGCTAATTTGGAGAGCATGATTTTGACAGAAGCGAGTAAGTTCATTAAAAATTGTTTTGTGGGGTGTAAATTAAGGTCCCCTATTATACAAATATGATCAGCTGGAAAATCATGAATAATACTGTGTAACTCCCCTAGGATCATGCAGTAATGATCAAAATTATTGTTATTTTCCCATGGCATTGATAATTAGGATTTTAGAGTTCCCTATTGTCACTTGAATCCCCAGCAATCTGTCACTCCTGTAGGTCATCACCTTTATCGTATTGTCTAACGATTTGTGCCACAGGAAAGAAAGGTCTCCTTTCGGGCGACCGGCTAGGATTTGGTCTGTAACTTGCATCGATGAAGTCGAGAAGGTTCTGAAGTCTTCATGAATTGAATCGCATATGGCAAGGTCATGTGGCCAGAGGAGCGTTTCTTGCAATGCAATGGATGCCTTTGAAATTTTTACAGAACATGTTTAGGAGAGGAATGTTCCGCTTGAGGCCAAAGATATTCCAAGAGATTATGTTTAATGTATCCATGGCTACTCACGAAGATGGGAGATGAATGCGCTGATCATTTGGGTGGATGGGGGGTTAGCCAGGGGGAGTGGGCAGTCACTCGCCGTGGGCGGTTGGCTGGCACTTGCGGTGGAAAATGACCCTGGTTGGAGTGTCAGTAAGTTCCCTGGGGGTGGTTGATCCCGGATTAGTCTGTATCTTGAAACTAATGATATTAGGACCGAAATTCTCGCCTTTAAGAACGTCGAGGTGTTGAAATAGGCAGGTAATCCTGTAAGACACTTTATGTTTAATCCTGCATGGGAGTTCGTGGGAGATGAGTGGGTCAGAGCCAGTGAGAAACTTGACTCTCTCCACTATGGCATCTAGCGTCACCGATGAGCGCAGATTGTGAATTACTATGTGACATCTCTTCTCATGTGTCGGGCGAGTGAAACACGAATGTTGGGCTCCGGTCCGGCGGCCAAACGGGAGGTTCTTCTCTTCTTTCTGCTTGTTTGTATCTGCCAGCCGCCAGACCCCTCATGATCAGTTTCATCTGCATCTACGATGGGGGGTTTTGGGGGGGAGAGATAGGGTGGGGAGGATTACGAGGGCTAGTAATCATCACCGGAGATATATCTTCCACCGGAGGTACTGGGGAGGGAGAAGCGGTTGGGGGATCAACAGTCCCCTCGGAACGGGGCACTTCCGTGTTGCTGGGAGGCGAGGAAAAACTGGATGCTGCATTCGTAGTAGTTCCGTGGTGGCTATCAGTGCATTTGATTGTCTATCGATCCCTGCACTCCTTTGATCGCATCCCAGATCCGTGTGAGATTATTTGTTTCCACAGTTTTTAAGACTGTCTAGGGATTCCTGTAGTCCTTTGATCACGTCCCAGATTCTTGATAATTTATCATTTGGTCTCTTCAATTTTTTCTGAGTTTTTTCCAATTATATCTGAGAGAGATTTGCTTGTTTTGAAGGCATTTTCTGCCGTGTGGTACACCGCAGGTAGGCTTAGGTCAGCAGGGCCCTTGGTGGCAGGTTGTAAGGGTCATCGGCGTAGATTTCCACCGAGCAGGTCCTTAGCCACTTAGTGATATACGATATTTTTTGTGAGAGGACAAGTTCTTCGCGGATCGCTCCTTGAGAATGCTCTCTGGTATCAGATCTTTGCATTTCGTATATGCAAACGTTGATTTCCTCATCGGAGAAGGCATCACTGACAGATTGTATAGCGGACTCGACGTCGGAACGGTTCGATTGGTATTGTAGATAAAAAAGACAATTGTTCGCGAGTACGGAACTTGTGTGTGGGGCACAGGCACCGGTAGGTGCCAGGGTCACTTGCGCAACGGTTGGAGGTTTGGTCGGGTGACATTTTTGCGGTAAGTGGGAGGGGTCAAGCACTAACACATACACTGCATTCTTTTACCCACTTCACAGGACCAATAGGCCTCGAGTAGCTGTGATTTGAAAGATTTCTAAGGCACTGATTGGAGCAGAGAGAATATTAGAATAACTGCAATTGCATAACACTCTCCGGCTTACACGCCGGGTATTACGTGGAGACACTATTAACACATTGCTTACTATAAGATATAATCACAAGGGCGAAAAACCCTTCTTTTCTGTGAAGAAACGCGAGAGAGACCTCCAACACGTCCGCACCCACACACTTTGGTAAGGCATCAATAAGTTATCTGCAAGTTTTTTTCCGGTTCTCATGCGTTAATCTTCGGTGAGGAAAGCACAGAATTCTATCTTTCATTTATTGTTTTCCCCCTTACGGCTTGTTTTGTTTCACCATTCTGTGGCATTTTCATATGATTACTGGCTTTCGATAGGGATTCTGGATTTATAATCATTGTTTTCTTTTCACGCGTAGGGAAAGTAGACTTAAGTGGTGATTGCTCCAGGGATTAAAAGTTTGAACCACTTGTTGGGGTCGATTTCTTTAGATATAAATTACATACATGGAATAGGCATTCTATACAAAAGTATATACTTAGAATCTACCTAATAGTCTTGTATAATGCTTATAAGTCCATGTTTGTGAGAACTTACATATAAATTATGATATATGACATACGTCATCTTTATATCTAATTATGTATAGTAAAAGGTATGAGTGCACTGTAGTATATATCATATTTTAAAAATTGTATCTGCATTTATACACAATTTTTTTTCATATTTCTCAGATATCAACCACCAGATGCCGTTCGTGCTTCATGTCGGGAGAGGCCTCAGGGACATGGGAGGTGTTACTTGGCTTCTGTGGGTGCTCTTGTATTTCTTGAATTAGAATTAGAATTGTTTTAAACATTGAAGTAAGTATAGTTTGAGTTAAACCTGTATATATATATATATATATATATATATATTATATATATAATATATATATATATATATATATATATATATATATATATATATATACATACTATATATAAATAAATATATATATATATATAATATATATATATATATATATATATATATATATATATATATATATATATCACATTTACACTGATATAAAAACAACTCACAAAAGAGAAGGAGTGATTCCCTCTCTTAAAGGACCACACGTCTGGAGTCGAATAATAGTAATAACAATAACACAATAACACGTACGTGACCACAAAATTAGTAATAATGATAATAATAGTGGCAAAAATACATACAAATACGCAGAATCACATACGCACAAAAGATAAACAGGATTAAAAAATGATAACAGTGTAACCAGTTTTGACTTAAAAAGCATTGTCAGAATGACATTTATAATAATATTCCTTATTTGTCACTACTCTGGGCGCATAAAAGATTTATTTAGTCATTGCAAAATCTTTCATCTTTCTTAGCAAGTCACTGGTGGCCCCTCCTGTAAATAGATGTATTACTTAGTCCTGCAAAGTTGTGATGTTGTCATCCGTATACTCCTGTATTTTAGGGAACGTTATGACATAGTGATGAAGTCTATTTCTATCAGTTTCAGTACATATCCTACAGTCACTTCTGCTGTCCTCCTTGTTTCCCATTACCTGCCATGGGTAGATATTTTAATCTTAAGTTAACATGCAACAATTCATAATGTCTAATAATTCCCTTTTTGCCAAATGTACATGAAGTGTGCAATGTTACCTTGTTACAGAACTGAATTAATCTGGTTGACTCCCTCTCTATTTGTCGTTGAGTGCTAGTTTCCGATATCAGATGACTCCTAATCCTTGTTCTTATCCGCTTTATTGATAATCCAAGGTGGTTGTCAATGGTATCCTTAGAGCAGCCTCTTTAGCCAGCTCATCTGCCCTTTCATTACCAGATATCCCAATGTGAGAGGAGACTCATGAATTTGACCTTTATGCTCTCTTAGTCAGTTTCCTTATTTTCCTTTTAACTTTATTGACTAATTTTTCATACTCAAAGACCTTGCTAGTTTTCAAGGACTGTAGAGCAAACATACTGCCAGTGATTACTAAGAAATCATCATCCTTCTGGTTGATTTGTGTCAAGGCCAATGACAAGAAGATTAGTTCAGTCTGTGTGGAAGAAGCCCAGTCTTGTATCCTGACTTAAATTTATGTTTATAGCTGGTTTATATATCCTCTCGCTTCCATATTCTCTTCGATTACTATTTAATAATGTGATCTCATTTCAAAAGTAGCCATGTCTGCCTTTTTACATGGTGGTCTGTATATGTCATGTTCATGGACATGCGCTCCCATGAAGGAAGTGGCTGTCCAAATGTGTTTGTTAACAGGCCTAAATCTACGACATTGTAAGCTGAATATCTTTAGCCGTCAGTGTAATCAGCTGTTCCCTGCTGTTTTCTTCAATCCAATAGCATTCGGTAGTTCTGTCTTTGGAAGATCTTGTCATCTCTCAGAGCTTTAATGCCAATAATAAATTTTTTCTGTCGATGGCAATCCTACTCTATCCTCATACTCGCACTCTTACAGATACCAGACGCCAAGATAATTCTCATTGCTTCATTTTGTGGCTTTAAGCTTTGCCAATTTGGATTTTGAAAGGCAGACAAGAGCAGGATCAGCATAGGCAATCACATTCTGATTTAAGCCACATACATGCATGATTACAGCTTATTCACTTGCATGTGATTTAAATACTGAACTAGGATGTCTGTCATGATTACCATCTACACAGACCCCTAAATATTTGTTATAAATCAGCATATTCATTTAGTCTAGAATTACTTCTATGCTTCTAGGCTTTTATGTTAACTGCAAGAAAATGAACGTGTCAAATCTGGGAGGAAAAGAATGCATTTAATTAGTGAAAAGAGAATTTAAAATTTACAAGAATTTCTTTGATACACTAAAGGTTGCAAGAATCATTAATATTTTCATTATGGGTTCATTTAAGTATTGCAGATGTGGACGGTCTGTCATTAATCAGCTGTCACCAATTAACTGTGTAATTAAAAAAGCAATATACAAAACTTAAAGTTCAACAGGTGATCATGACACGAGCAAACATGTTTCTAATTGCAATATTTCAATTTTTCTTGAGTATATGGTGTATGTTAGAAACTAAAATCTCAAAAATAAAAAAAAGTCCAGCGATGTGATTTTCAATAAGAATCTAGCAGACAAATAAAAGCAATACACTACACAATTTTCTGCTCTGAAGCAAGGTCATTTTCTAATAAAGAATACCTTTTATCAGATACACTAGATTCTCCGATTAGAGTGAACTCTCTAATTACATCAGAAGCAATGAAATATTCATCGTTATAATCAGCTTATTTGTCGACCAAAAACTAATAAAACGACAGAAAAAGCAGTTTATCTCGACGTTATTAATTATCAGTATTGACTGAATTGGTAAGGAACAGTTTAAAATTCGCTTAATTAGTTAAAAAAAACATTGATTCTAAAGAGACAAGCCTTCATTGTTAGACGACAGATTGCAGGAGTTATGGGTTTTTGTGATTTCTTAATTAAATATCACCAAAAAATATATAATAAGGGATATCGCGATGTGTTTATTTGCAATAATTACTGTTTACTTTTTTTTATTGCTGGATGGAAGCAACCAAACTAGACACACATCCATATTTACATATGCATACATATTTAACATGCATACGTTCATACATACATACACACACACACACACACACACACATATATACATATATATATATATTATATATATATATATATATATATATATATATATATAATATATATATATATATATATATAGATATATAAATGTGGGAAAAGATGAGATAATGAGTGAGGCGTCCTGTTCTATAAATGACTTTAACATACTGAATATATATATATATATATATATATTATATATATATATATATATATATATATATATATATATATATATTATATATATAGGCTATATATATATATGACTTTAACATACAGTATATATATATATATATATATATATATATATATATATATATATATATATATATATATATATGTATATATATTCTGTATGTTAAAGTCATTTATAGAACAGGTGCCTCATTATCCCATCTTTCCCCACATTTTAGATCTTGGCTTTACTGCTTAGGGCGATCTGCATGTACGAGCGAATTGCTGCTTTTTATCAGACGGGTGACCAGACTGGACATGTTCGCTTAATAAATCTTTAAAATTATCCAGGAGGCCTTCAATGTATATCTGCGTGGCGGAGTGGTAGCGAGGTGTGTCAGTTGTGAGGCGTCTCAGAATGTCATTGTGAGCAATAGGTGATACGTTTCATGGCCTCTCGGGTATAAGTTCATCCAAAGGGAGCACCCACATATTATGTAGCAGACCGAGCAGAAGAGCAGCATTGTCGTGTCTCGGTGACAAAAAAGCAAACTTCCTTGCAGTCAGGTTGCCAGTTGCCCATAGATTGCGACCCCTCTGTTCTATGTCTGCCATATTTTTTAGGTCGTCTGTGATGACGTGGCCCAAAAATACGGAAACTCACGTACGAATTCAGCCGATGATTTCGTTTCCGAGGAAAAATTTTTAGGTGCTGCAATATGTTTAAGCGATCTCGGGAGCAGCGACATGCCCAGGGTGTTGGTTCGTTACATATATATTGCTACGTTTATAGAACACCTCGCCTTCCCAGCAGTTTTTTATTAATTGTATTTATAAAGAAGCAGCCATGCCTTCTCCTAAAGCAACTGATGTTGGGAGAGAGAGCATGTATAGGAAGGCTAGGGAGGAATTTCCGGTCTGATGGAAGCTTAGGGTAAGAGAGGCAAGTCACAAGGGTAGCTAGGCCTCGAGATGGATTTTAGGGACTTCTACAATAAGAACCTATTTCCTTCCCAATTTGCTGGCGGTGTTTATCATTTTCAGGCAGTGCCCGAGGCGGTATATGGAAGCCCCGTGATTCCAAGACAACCAGTATCTCTCTCAGTCGACTGCAGTTCGTGACCTCAGACGGATGTCCAGCCAGCCAGCCTCCCAGACTTAAGCCTAACGGCGCGTACTGGCGCGCCAAGAGAGCGGCCAGACCTGAGACCAAGCCGGAGCCGGACGCCACACTTTTCCACAAAGGTGGGGTCCACACTGACATTGCATCCAGGTACGTTCTAAAAGTGTAAACTCCAAACCAGCACCTTTTACTACCATACGACTCTTGCTAATTTCTTTTCAAGTCTCACTTTTATCCCTCCTACATCAAAAGCCCTTTGTCCTCATCGAGCCACGTGCTCCCCCTTGTGACTTGTTAAAGACTAAGTCTTCAGTGCATACCTCAGTGAAACATTAGAGTCCTTTGCCCCAGTGTTAGAGAACTAATTATCCGTAACTAAAGCAAGAAGTAATTTTTTCTTTTATCTTGTGTAATCTGGGATCCTGTTCCAGATTCCCTGAGTCACGTGCCAAGTCTGTCTGCCCGCAAGTGTTGCATTACTCAAGATTATGAAACCAGCTTTTACGAATCCATTTTGCGCCAGCAATCATTCACTTGAGGAATGTTTTTAGTCCATGTGGGGACCAGAGTTGCATTTACTTTTCTCCAGGCCCAGTAAAGGGCCTCCTTGTAAATTTAAATAGCTGTAGAGTAATTACCTGAGTTTCTGGCGACCTTTCCTCTAGAGTAAATTATTACTATAAATCCTTTTACGGTAAGTTCAAAGTAAATTCATTTTTGTTTCTCCCTTAAACTTTCCTGTTTGACGTATCGGAGCCTCTCTCAAGGCCAGGCTCATACGTAACAATGACGACTGCTTGCCAGCATCGAATCTGGCTTGTTCTTTAAAAAAAAGCGTGTAAATCGCGTTATCCCTTGTAAAACGAATGTAAATGTTTTTCAAAGTGAAAAAAACAAAGCACACTTGCAGCGGAAAAGACACACTGGCTCACGGTAAGGTATACCATTCATATATGATTATTTTATAACAAATGTTAGCTTAAGGTACGTTTAAGTATTTTTATTACGAAGTGTTTTAAATAAGTGTTAAGTGAGAAATATTATTGTATTGTAACGGCCAGAGCGCCGAGGGAATTTTCTGTTATTTTGTAAATCGCATTGTCTTCGCCTGATGAGACAGTAACACGTGTGTAGATTTTTAGATGCCAGAAAGTACCAGATCAAACTAGGAAGTGCTTTGCCGGGGTTTTATTGCTGTATTAGAAAACCTAGCTAGTTAGGAGTGTTCTACTAATAGTTACGGCAAAAGAAGTGTACAATTCTTTTGTCTGTGATATGTTAGGGGATTCGTTTTAACTTAGTTTCATTCCAAGTGTTGGTAACCGTTCAAGCTGGCCAGCTTTGTAAGCTTCGCGCCTGCGCTGTCCCAGCCAGCCTTCGTTTCACTCAAAGCGGCAGCCATGTTTTTATCCCTTTAAGCATTTTCTCAACGATTTAAGCAAAATAACAGAAGTCTTAAAGTTTTAACGTAAATAATATTAATCTCAGTACTATATCTATTCGTTCTGCCAGAGAAATTTTAATGTAATTTTGCCTTGAATAAGAAATTCGAATTTCACGTGTTTAATTCGCCTTCGAGTTTACAGAGAATCAGCTGTTTGAAACGACACGCTGCCCAGCTCGCTCACCGCGTTTCACGTCGCATCGCTCACTCGCTCGCTGAGCGAAAGTTTCATTTCACTTCGGACTTAACGTAACCTCTTTTACAAATGTTTGCTAACATCGTTTAAAATCCTTACCGTCATTTTTCACTTGTCACAGGGACCTAGTAAAACTTACGTAAAGTTAACGTAAATCTTCAAAGAGTAAATTATAAGAATTGTTAACCTAAAACGCGTGTTTGTGAAATTCATATTCGAAACAAATCATTTCATATAAGCGCAAGCCGCTACCATTAACGTAAACATCGTTCACCGCGAGTGCTTTATCGTTTCATAAATCGTATTCCAAAGCAATTCTTTCATTACACGTTAACGAAAGTAAATCATTTAACGCAAGTTGCGTCATATTAAAAAAAACTAACATTATTAGTTCAATTCAATACAAGGGAGTTTTCATATATCATTTTCACCCTCTCAGAGAGAGAGAGAGAGAGGGAGGAGAGAGAGAGAGAGAAACCAGAACCCATTATTCACGAAGCCAAGAGTAATACATTCATTACTTATAGCATGCAGAACTAACATTATTTTAGTCTCTTGTGTCTTTATTTACACTGAGCGTGATACGTACGCGCCTGTGTCCACATTGCAGTTTGCAAGCATCTATTTCGTTTACCGAGTACTTCAGCGAGGGACTGAGCATTTCTAAAAATTACCATTACCTGTCGTTGCCCGCAGTGGTCTTTTCATTTTCCTGTATCACAAAAGACTTGCGTATACCGCAAGCACAAACCGCACAGTGTGCCACCACAACCTTCATTACTTCCATCAAGGAGTCGTTACCAGTCTAGGACTGGCCACCACCAGTGCACCACAGGTCGTATCATTTTACAGTGCCACTATTCTTGACACTGTTCATCGACTGGCTGCTGAAGTACTCCCCCCTTTTACTTTCTCTCCTCCACCATTACACTCTGCCACGAGCAGTGCCATTTCTCTTCAGTATATTTGAGTATACTGCATTTAGTGTCGTCCGACGGGACACACCAGCACGATACCAGTGCTCCAAAACAAGGAACGCCTCCTCATAAGTGCCATTGCACCTGTACAGGCCGTCCGTACAGGTAGCCATTCTACCTGCGTCTGTTCCTTACGGAACGCCCAATTCATTAGTGTCCATGTAAAAAGGATCAGTGATCCTTCGGAACACTCCCCAAGGGAATGCCTCCCAAAGTGCCGCAGTACCTGCGTGTCCGTCCTTACGGAACGCCCAGAAATTAGTGTGTCCATGTACAAGGGTCAGTGATCCTTCGGAACACTCAACAGGGAACACCTCCCAAAGTGCCGCAATACCAGCCCTAAGTGCTGTCAAACCTGCGTGTCCGTCCTTTACGGAACGCCCAATCCATTAGTGAATCCGCTATCCCGGATCACCCAATCGAGGGAACGCCTCCCGAAGTGCCGCATACCAGCACTACTAGTGCTGTCTTAAAAAGGAACGCCTTCCTGAAGTGCCGCGCACCTGTACAGACGTACAGGGTAGCCCTATATCATGCGTGTCCGTCCTACGGAACGCCATTTCATTAGAGTATCCACCATTTCGGATCACTCAAGCAAGGAACGCCTCCATAAGTGCCATTGCACTGTATTGGACCTTCAGGCTGCCCATTCCAGCGTCTCCCAAGTTGGGAACGCCCTTAAGTGTGACGTATTCGCCGCCACACCAATATTTGATTGTCTCACCTCATCAGAAGGTGCCATTCCAGAAGTGCCACCAACTTACAGGACACTTCCCAAGTGCCACAGAGCACCCAATCTTTTCAGATTTTTTTTCTCTGCCACGTCGCAGAACACATTTCCAAGTGAGTGCCACGTACAGATAGGCACTCCTATTCCATCCAGTACTATTCCTGGCCATCATTATTTTCATTTTCATCAGAGCCTCTACTGCAGCCTAAGGGAAATGTCTTCCCCTGCTTCCCACGACTTCTTTGCCATAGCGCTAGAGAAGCTCAGAGCCCTCATAAACTTCTGGGCAAGGGAGGCCGGGTTACACTGGACCAGCACTTGACCAGTGGATAAAGGCGCAGCAGGATGCCGCGCGCCTGCAAGAAAAGAAAGAAAGAGAAGCAGAAAGGAAGGCACGTGAAGAAGAGAGAAAGCATGAGCTAGCTCTCAGAGATGACAAAATCTCTCTGCAAGTTTCTAAAGCTCCAGACCATGAGCTGGACTCCCGGTAAGAGGTGGTTGCGGAGGTTCTGCACCACTTGTTGTGTGTGTGGGCATGCTGTGGATTCAGGACCAGTGCCCAAGTCGATCTCTACCTTGGGATGAGAGCTTCCAGGGTGAACTTCTCCAAGGCTACCATGTAGCCCTGCCTGATGAACAGTCTCCTACGGCCTATCAGTGGGTACAAGTCATGGCCGACACCGAAGCCCAGTCTCCCTCATTGCAAGAAAGGCATTGCCTAGGGTGCCAAAACATCCAGACGGATGAAGAAATTCAGTTTGAATGGATTGACGGTAACCTCTATTCTGTTCCTTCGGTCCTTCTGGATGTGGAAATGCCCTTTCTGGACCAGGAGACCCGGGAAACCACATTGTGCGCCTGGGCGTAGTTGACCAATTTCATGATGTTTATCAGGTGATATTGGGCCGAGATCTACTTAAGCCGTGATCTCCCCTGGACGCAGCTCCCACTACCAGATCACCGGATCCTGCAGCATGCCTCATAATCAATCATCAATTTTAGGTTCAGAGCCTAGTGCCTCCGATGTCCCGACATCCTTTCTATTTGCGAACCTGGCCCTGACCCAGTGTCAGAGCCCGAAGTTTATTTCTTCCGCATCATCTCAGCCTCTTACCATTTCACCGCCTACCTCCTCCACTTTGGAAGAGGTTAAGCCCACCAGTTTAAACCCCGGACTTGTTTCCGAGGGTGATTCCACGGAGGTTTCCTTGACCTCCCTACCTCAAATTACTGCAGAGAGGACTCACCTGTGCCAGAGCACACTGCCAGCCTTGGTTGGCTCCACAGATTCGCAACCTGTGGGGGCATCTCGGCCTTACCGTCCAGTGCCACGGAAGTGGTTCTGGAACAAGTTCTGCCGTGACTGTGGCCGCAAGGGTCACATGTCTGCCAACTATGGAGGGGTGCACAAATTTTAATATTCCTGCCATCGCAATGGCCGTCACCAATTCTTCCTCACTAGGACCCCAGCTAAGGGCCCTATCACCGTCGCACCCCTCCAAAGTCATTATCAGCCAAGCCACTTCAGAGCCTACGACGCCTCTGGCGCTCAAGTCTCCCTGATACGGAAGACCGAATCCCCGAGGGGCTAACGTCGATAGACGCAATTAATAACCATTGAAGGTATCAAACATATCAAGCTGATCCTTCCGACCGTCCAATTGATTGTCACCAGACCTAATTTCTCCAAAGTATGTACTGTATGTACTCTTGCAGTTGCAAGCTACATCCCAGGAGGGTTATGACCTCCTCCTAGGGCAGACATGAAGTCTCCCTCACAGTTCAAAAGCCTAGGGGTCCTAAACCCCACGACCAATCACTCCAAAGCAAGGAGTCATCGAAATTCTACTTCCTCCAGGAAGTACGTCCACCAACAGTCTCCCCCGTTACCAAGGAGGGAGATTGATCATTCACAGTTCCGTAGCAAAACTTGCAACGTACTAGGGCACTCCACGAATTGGCCTAGGTGCCCTAGCCGACTACCAGCAGCGGACACTGTCCATGTTCCACAAGGCTTAGCCTTCCAAAAGAGACAGGAGCCTCTGTTTCCCATTACCCAAGGGCACGCTGAGAGGTATTGCACCTCCGGTACCCGTCACAGGTCCAGTCGACCTCAACTCTCTGCCAGTGCCACTTGGCAGCACTGAGCAGTGCCAAGCTCCGTCCAGCCTGGACGTAGAGCCACCACAAACCTTGACCTCTGCGCCTGGCCCTGAGCTAGCGCCGGCGCCTAACCTAATCAAGGATCCTCCTATAGGAGACCTCCAACAGGCATGGAGCTTACAGCAGCCCATGGCCATCCTTCCAGCCCATCATTCTTCTTCATCCTTACCTCTGCGCCCGAAGATGAACCTCCGGCAGACCCTTCACCTTCATACCTCCCTCTGGAAAACAAGGAACTGCCCGACACGGAGTCAGCCTGGAATTTTCCCCTTACGACGGCTGTCGCAGCAGCTGAAGTGAAGGCTCCCCTGCAGTAGGTTCCACCTCTACGACGGTTGCTGCAGATACCGAAGTAGGGTGTCCTCGTGCAATCCCTCAGGCTACCACTGCCTCTGCTCCTGCCGGCGTTCTGGCCTTACCCCAGAGTCGGTGCCTCCGTCTACTCCTAGGACTGGTATAGCCAGGCCTGATAAGGAATAAGAAGAAGAAGAGAAGGGACGTAACTAATCATTAACACACTAACCAAAGAGCCACATGTCTCTTGACACCTGCGCCTGAGGTACAGTGTCACATTATTTGCAGAGTGATCCTGGCACCTACCCAGAGAAGGTAGCCAGCCTGATCTCTGCCAGTAAACTAACCCTCTAACCCCTAGAAATTGTGATACTAAACACTCATGTAAATTCCAAATACCTACCTCAATTGCATTTCCATCCTGGTCAACTAACCACTCATCATCCTCACGCATCATTACCTCACATCATGTATTTTAACAATTCCGTCATGAACTGCTGCTGTGCGTACAACACTCTGGAATGATTGCATCTCGAATTAACTGTAATGAGTAGGTTAGGCTAATGATTTAGTACCAGGGCATTAGGGTAGTAGCAAGTAGAATTTTCAAGTAACCTTATCTAGGGGTAGAGTAGACTGTCGTCACAGACAACCTGTAGTTATTACTTAGGCTAGACTACATTACTCCATTAAGTTAGTACACTTAGCATCTCCACCTATAAGTTAGGTAGGTCACTGTTTTTAGGGGTGTTGCCTTGTATAATAAGGCGCCTATGAGGTAATGTTTAGACTTGCGATAATCTTACGCTAAGTCGGTTGGTATTGCACTTCTATATTCAATGGAGTGTCTTGGGGTTTGTAGATCACTTACGAAGTCGGGATTATCTTCTTGTTTATGAAGACGATGTGTTAAACTCATGATGATTCGGTGATGAGGTTAGGATCTAGTAGAAAACCACGAAGTATACTTATATTCTCTGAATTTACATGGTGAAGATCAGGTATGTTTTGTACAAGTCTTCTAATGACGATAGCTTGATCGCTTCTGCCAATGATGATGGCTAATTCTATTCTCTCTACATGATAAAGCTTAGGTAAAGAGGTACAGGTCTTCTAATGACGATAGCTAACTCTATTTCTTGCCCCTCTACCATCTCTGTTACAAGTTATGAAGGAAGCAGATAGTAGCTCGAACATATGAACACACAATCAGATGACATAGTTACATACGAACACGCAATCAAATGAGACACGCTACAGATCACGTAGGCTGTTTGAATTATAGGTCGCGGTAGTTGTCTCAAGCAGGGAGCTTGGACTAGAGTTTATAAACAAATGAATGACTACAGGTGACGGCATGTTATCTTAGCCTACTTTTATTGGTATACGTCATCTTTAGCGTCTCTAGTCTGATCACATTCCTGCAAGCAATCTGGTTTGACATCTTTAGTTTTAGTCTTTTATATATATGGACTAACATTCCGTATTTTTTTTATTATGTAAAACACTTACATTAGCTCACGGTCAGCTACCAAAACCAACCACTGAATATTACTCAAACTTGACTTGCATTTGACTATAGGAGTGTGATACAGACACTATGTGAATAATATATAGATAATATATAAAATACTTATAAGTAAAAAAAATTCATGGTGTACACTTATACAGATTCAAGTAATAAAACTATTAGACTAATATGCATATGATATTCGTAAATAATGTGATCACATGATATATACTGATACAGTTTTTCACTTCATCTCATTAAGATACATATGCTACAGAAAATACTAATGTACTCTGATAATCGCATAGAATGAAGATTAACATGATAAAAAATTATATTTTAACTGATAAAAATTTCATATATGAATTGATAAAATTATATGTTTATGCTGACTGATTCGTTGATTTTATGCTAACTGTTATATATCTGATTCATTAATCCATATACTAACTCATATATAACTGCAGCTATTGGTAGATAAAAGGTAACAGATTGATTATAGGCTACCTGAGAGTTTTATACATATGTATATGGATTCATATAATTATGATTAATATAAGTGCACTTAAAATAGATTCCTATTGCATACACGCAAAGATATATTTCGATTCTGTTATTTATGATCATTTATATATAGATTCCTAGTGCGTACACGCAAAAATATATTTTGATTCTGTTATTTATGATCATTTATATATAGGATACATGATACTTTATATATATAGGATACATGACCGAGGTTATACTACCACACATTTAACTAGCGTTTCGAACAACTTTTCGTCCATTACACAGTTCCAGGACAACCACCTATAGCCAAATGAAATGGCCAATTTCAATTGGTTTAAAACAAGGGGAAAAATTGCTGGGCGGGTCCAACGTTCTATTTTGCGCTCATACTTGTTCTCTGCATCCTAAGCCCCACAATTACGTTCGCGATGATATCATCCCCAGCACGAGTCCTTCGCCAGCAAAGTAGGGTTGAATATCCTTCGGGTCGTAATTGTCGGAAGTATGTCCCTTTTTGTAGTCGATTTCCCGACAGCCGCAGGAGCATTCCGCATTAAAACGAGATTAACGAACGGGATACGGGTGTCGGTCGAAGAATCCATGATGGTGCTTATTCCTTTCACATTGTAGGCGTTGTTACTCGACTACCGTCGTCCGCAGCGACGAACGATTTTTTGAAGTTGCGATGTGAAAACTCTCGTACTGCAGGATACTGTAACAGGTTCCATTAATCAGCCTGCAAGTGAAATTATACTTGTCACAAGGGCAAAGTAAATTCAGACGACATCCAAATACAGGGGAGGGGAGAGAGCCATTTAGACCAGACTTAACCCACAATGAATTCGCTGATATTTTGGAATTCAAAAGAGTCAGCTGTACAAACTTTTTTATCCATGGCATTAACAATGAGTGAACCTATCCAGGTCTATGATGACTGTAAAAAATATCCATAATTATAAAAAATAAACAGATATCAATACGAATCCCAAAGAAAATTCGATATTACTGGTAGTAAATTACATGACAAAGAAGGGGGAAAACGGAGCTATTTGTAAGATTGCCAGGCAACATAAGAATCAAAGAGAAGATTAATCATGATTCTATTTCTCTATGCTAACTGAAATTAAGTTGTGATAAATCTGATCCTATGTGCCCCTAACAAAAGTTTCATATTCAATTTTCTCGCGCGCATCCTCTGAGGTTAATTTTAAAAACTTTATTAATAGGTAGGAGATGCAACGAAAAAACCCACTATGTAAACTAATTTCTAAATAAACTTTGGTGTTTTCAAGAAAATGTGACATTTTCCCATGAATGTTTTACTTGAATTGTAATAGGCTAATGTTGCAAGTAAATATTTCATATACTATCTTGATACTTCTAAATGTCTATGAGGTTCAGAAAAAAATTAATTCATTTTGTTGTTATAGAAATTCTATTTGCTTATTTTGTTCATTAATTTTAAAATGATTGCAAGTCCTTAACTAAGTTGCATTGCATACACGAATAAGAATAGGTTATGTGGTATGTCATGTGACCTGATGAACCACATGTGAAGTTCATGAGCTAAGCATTCTTTTCTCCAGTCAATCTGCTTCGCAAGCAGAGACGACACACAGATGAAGCCTGTGTAAGCAGATTATTGAGGTTAAAAAGGAACAAATGCTGATACGGCAATGATGACGTCGTCACTTGGCAGGAGATTGCTCTCAGCCAGCTAAGAGTTACGTGACTTGCTGTTATTAAATACGAATTTGTAGTATTTTCGAATGATATTTTTTGTTTTTAAATACTCGACCCACACGAGAAAAATGTCTGAAAAAAAAAAAAAACACAGTACCAAAATTGAACAATATATTAGTTTCATGTTGGAATCTGCATGATTGTAAATAACTGTTTTATTTAGGGTATCCCTTGTTTTCATAACACGTGTTACAATTCGTTTTTATTGTGCTTTTTATATCTGTAAGCATTGTAGGCCAGTAAAATAGTGATTTGGCTTTCGTGACATAGTAGGGAACCCTGGATGACGGAATGCAACCAGTTTAGGACGATTGGTATGAAAGAGATTATTACTACTATACCTGGTCATTAGTCACCTGCTGTGTTTCTTCGGGTTTTCCATCGTCACGGACCTACATATAATACTACATTTGATTACATAATTCTGATACACATACTTAAATATACTTTTGCTTTAGGGTTTCTGCTCGAAGTGTTTATTGTTTTTTGCTTAGCCGCTGACCCTGTTTCCGTCCGAAGTGTTTATTGTTTGCTTATTGCTGCTGACTCTGTTTCCGTTCGAAGTGTTTATTGTTTTGGTTATGTCTGTTGACTCTTGCTTTGTTCAGTTTGTAACAGTAACTGTTCGCTCCAACCCAGATATTCAATGCTCGCGATCTCTTGGGTTAAGGAATTTTCTTGTTTAGATACGTTTAACAATAGGCACGGATGTTTCTATATCTTTTAGTCTAATTAATGGTTTCTTTGCAGTATGGTGCGGGATTGCGGGATAATGCGTCAGCTATGATAATTGCTTTCCCAGGTAGATATCTTATCCTGGCTCCAAAGACCTGAATGATCATTTGTCACCGAATTCCTTTTGGACTGTGATTAAAGCCTTTGAAAAACTCGGTAAAGGACTCATGTTCAGTAAGGACTTTATCAGGATTGCCATAGATTATGAACTTAAAATGGTACTAGTGAGGTTAAAGATACCTAGCCCTTCCTTGCCTATTACTGCATATTTACTTTCAGAGGGCTTTAGTTTACGTGAATAAAAAAAGCTATAGGAAAGAACTGTTTATCATATTACTAAAGTAATACCCCTCTTACCCCTTGTCTGAGGCGTCTATTGCAATAAAAAAAAAGGCCTTATTTAAATCAGGGATTTTTAAGTTAGGTGAGCTGCATTATTCGGCTTTTAAGATATCGAACGCCTGTTGATGCTTTTTAGACCATAATCTATACGCTCTTCTTCGTAAGATCTGTTAAAGGAGCTGTCATGATTGAAGAGTTACATATTTACATACGATTGTAATACCCACTACAGCGCAAAAGTGCTGTATCCCCCTTTTTTACGTTAATAGGTACCGGAAGTTATGAATAGCCGACACCTTACCATGGACTACTTTAAGACCTTGACTAGACACATAAAAACCTAGATAAACAGTTCGGTTTTTTAAAAACTCACATTTAGATATTTTACTCTGAGATTATTTGTCTTTGTCTCTGTAGCACTAGCTCTAGTTTATGTGAATGTACTTCTAAGGTATTAGAAAAGATTACAGACCAACCAATAGGCATGTAGGGTATCCCCTAAAAGTCTCCAAAACACTATATTGTAATTGGGGTGCAACGTAAGCCGGAGGCATACATAAAAATTGATAATGTCCCTGAGTGTGCTGAAAACGGTGATGAGGTACAATCACTTAGGTAATGGTATCTGGTAAAAGCATTTAAGTAAGTCCAAGTTGGTGTGAAAAAAAATTTATTCTAACCTAACAGAGATAAGATGTCGTCGGTACTCGCACTGGAAACTATCGGGAGTCGTTTCCTTGTTTAAGCGACAGAAATCTACGCAGATACGCCAAGTCCGATCTTTTATGGCATGACGTTTGAGGGAAAAATTATATGGGCTTATTTGATTTCCTAATGGCTCCTATTACTAACATTTTTCAACTGCGTCATTTACCTCTATTTTGAAATTTCAGTGAGAGTCTATACGAAGGTACGATATAGCTTTATGTTTGTCCTTAGACCGTGATTTTGTGTTAAATTACATCCGTTTTCCCAGAGATCACTCGCTAGTGGAGAAACTGCCTGGTATTCAGATAAATAGAAAAAAAAAAAAACAAAAAATTTTCTGCTGAATCACCTCTGCTTGAATGACTTTACGGATATTACTTTAGATAAGATTATCAGAGAGATTCATCTACGACTGATTGGGCGTGATTAAAATTAGCAACAATAAAAGAAATGCGATATTTATATGTATAGGTTTTTTGTGGATTACTATATAACTTGTTGCTGCGAGTCAACCGTGTCTAGTGCTTTGCTCGCGGAAATCGTTATTTTTCAGAGTGTCAGGAAGGATTAAAATTTCAGATCCCGCCCAGCAAAGTCTTTTTACACGCACTAAGACATTCGAGGGTGCATGTGTCTCGAGATTTTGCGTGCAAACTGCGACTGCGGTGTGGGAGAATTCTGTTGGGTCATTTGAACAATGTTACGATTTATGAGACAAATGTATAGTTCCTTTATATAAGTTATTATTTGATTAATTGTCTCTTTTTCTTTTTTTTTTTTTTTTTTGTTCTAACTGATTTTAATATGTTTGAAGGTTTATAGGATTTTCCTTTGATAAACACGCCTTATTTTGCAGGATGTAAGATAATATTTTGTATACCCCCCCCTAGATGGATCTTACAATTACAACTGGATACAGATCAATGTTTTTTATAACTATAGAGGTATCTGTAAGCGCTCGCTTATCCGGACTTATCTATGGGAAGTTTCGAACAACAGACAGTGAGTCCGTAAATACAGGATATTACGTTTACTAAAGGAATAAAACAAGATAATTCTTCAATACGGCGCTTACAGTCGGGCTTAATGCACCACTACTTATAATAACTTATTTGTATTAAAATTACTAGACCTGCTCTCAATTACTTGATTACTGTTCGTGTGATTCATAGGAAAAATCCTTTTTTAATTAAAAAAGATATTGGCATGCATGATCCAACATCGCTTTTCCCCACTCTGCTAGAGTCGCTTATTGTGTGGAATTTGCTATGCTTTGAACACTTCGGCAGTTTTGATCTGACCTTGACCGCTGACTAGGTAACCCCGTAACCGAGTTTGCTTTGTTTGATTCTGAAAGGGCGGGCTACTGTTTACCTATTCTTTTTGTAATAATCAGGATCCTTCTCTTTATTACCAACGACAACGTATTGTGTGTTTTTTGCATTCTGTTGTTGGTTACGTATAAAGCAGCGAAAGTATGAATGACGAACTATTAGGAGTTGAGCGATTACTATTAAGACAAGTTATCTCTACTGCATTCAATATTAACTGTTTGTACTTGCTGTTGTTTACTTCATTCTTTGCTAAAATTTGAAATAGTGAGGGATCCTGGTCAGCGCATTTAGCCTGATGAAAGTTTTTTACAGACATGTTATTCCTTGCAATCCAGCCATATTTTTAAAGTTAAGTTGAGTCATTGAGGTTCGATATTTTATATAACTCAAAAAAACTCAAGGCTAAAACTGTGATCGGGACTTTGCAAAGGAGCATTTATTGTCATGACCCGAAATAGTGTTACCTCTAATTTATATAGATTTGTACGGGTGTTCCACTTGTTTTTTGTGTGTTTTCTAATCACTACGGTGCTTAATGACCCTATCCATGCATCTGTATAAATACAGACGTCCACTGCGTAAATGCATATTCACTGTTTAATATGATTTGTTACGTAAGGGATTAATAATCACCCAAAATGATAAAATTAACATAGTATATGATTATGATATTTCAGTAGAACTTCTGGAAACAGACACTCAAAGATAAAAAAAAAAACTCGCAATAGCGAAATCTCGATGATGTAGATAATTTCTGTAAAAAGGTAAGATTAAGAATGTCTCGTAACTTCAGCCACAGGAATAACGAATTCGACCTGCAAAGGAAACACTCAGTTACTCCAAATGAATAAAAAATTGTACTTAGCTTGCTTTTGTGGGAAGTCACGGTGTTCCGATAACGATGTGCCCTTGGCCCTCCTCTTTAGCGGATGACCTGGTTTGGCTTGAGTTTTCCCCGTGCGCGTTGTTTCGATGATTCGAGCCCTTGAAGATCCGATGCTGCAGACACATTCGGTTTGTTTCTTTGAAGTGCCGGAAACGCTCACTAACGATGTTTTCCTTGAATGATTCTAATGAAAGACGAAGCTTGCGTTGCCGTAGGAAAAGGACACGTCGGGTTTGTTTCTTGAAGTTATTCACTAAACGATGATACTAGGTTGCTTGAAGAATCTGCTGCTTTCGTCGTCGTTGAAGAGTTTCTTATATGATACTTCATTATTCTGATTTTTCTTCGGAGAAGTTGTAGAGTTTTCTTCTGGTCCACTGCCACCACTTTTAGGGGTGTTGCCTTGTATAATAAGGCGCCCTATGAGGTAATGTTAGACTTGCGTAATCTTACGCTAAGTCGGTTGGTATTGCCACTATTCTAATATTCATGTGTCTTGGGGTTTGTAGATCACTTACGAAGGTCGGTATTATCTTCTTGTTTATGAAGACGATGTGTTAAACTCATGATGATTCGGTGATGAGGTTAGGATCTAGTAGAAACCACGAAGTACAAAAAATACTTATATTCTCTGAATTTACATGGTGAAGATCAGGTATGTTTGTACAAGTCTTCTAATGAGATAGCTTGATCGCTTCTGCCAATGATGATGGCTAATTCTATTCTCTCTACATGATAAAGCTAGGTAAAGAGGTACAGGTCTTCTAATGACGATAGCTAACTCTATTCTGCCCCCTCTACCATCTCTTGTTACAAGTTATGAAGGAAGCAGATAGTAGCTCGAACATATGAACACACAATCAGATGACATAGTTACATACGAACACACAATCAAAATGAGACACGCTACAGATCACGTAGGCCGTTTGTTTTTGAATTATAGGTCGCGGTGTTTAGTTGTCTCAAGCAGGGAGCTTGGACTAGAGTTTATAAACAAACTGAATGACTACAGGTGACGGCATGTTATCTTAGCCTACTTTTATTGTATACGTCATCTTTAGGCGTCTCTAGTCTGATCACATTCCTGCAAGCAATCTGGTTTGACCTCTTTAGTTTTAGTCTTTTATATATATGGACTAACATTCCATATTTTTATTATGTAAACACTTACACTTGTAGTTAGCTGTATCGCTGCTCAAAAAACAAAAAATTCAAGTTAGAGTAGGAGAACTGGGTAGTCGAGACGATCAACTTATTTAAGCCAAAACCTTCACGCCCGAAAGGGAGTGAATGCCTTCTTAACAGGGGGAGCTGCTACGTTTATAGAACGCTCGCCTTCCCAGCAGTTTTTTTTGTTTTTTATTAATTGTATTTATAAAAGAAGCAGCCATGCCTTCTCCTAAAGCAACTGATGTTGGGAGAGAGCATGTCCATGAAGGCTAGGGAGGAATTTCCGGTCTGATGGAAGCTTAGGGTAAGAGAGGCAAGTCACAAGGGTAGCTAGGCCTCGAGATGGATTTTAGGGACTTCTACAATAAGACCTATTTTCCTTCCCAATTTGACTGGCGGTGTTATCACTTTTCAGGCAGTGCCCGAGGCGGTATATGGAAGCCCGTGATTCCAAGACAACCAGTATCTCTCTCAGTCGACTGCAGTTCGTGACCTCGGACGGATGTCCAGCCAAAAAGCCAGCCTCCCAGACTTAAGCCTAACTACGGCGCTACTGGCGCACCAAGAGACGGCCAGACCTGAGACCAACCGCCGGACGCCGCACTTTTCCACAAAGGGTCCACACTGAACATTGCATCCAGGTACGTCTAAAAGTGTAAACTCCAAAACCAGCACCTTTACTACCATACGACTCTTGCTAATTTCTTTTCAAGCCTCACTTTTTATCCCTCCGTACATCGAAAGCTCTTTGTCTTCATCGAGCCACGTGCTCCCCCTTGTGACCTTGTTAAAGACTAAGTCTTTAGTGCATACCTCAGTGAAAACATTAGAGTTCCTTTGCCCCAGTGTTAGAGAACTAATTATCCGTAACTAAAGCAAGAAGTAATTTTTTCTTTTATCTTGTGATAATCCGGGATCCTGTTCCAGATTCCCTGAGTCATGTGCCAAGTCTGTCTGCCGCAAGTGTTGCATTACCCAAGATTATGAAACCAGCTTTTACGAATCCCATTTTGCGCCAGCAATCATTCACTTGAGGAATGTTATTAGTCCATGTGGGGACCAGTTGGCATTTACTTTTCTCCAGGCCAGTAAGGGCCTCTTGGTAAATAAATAGCTGTATAGTAATTACCTGAGTTTCTGGCGACCTTTCCTCTAGAGTAAATTATCACTATAAATCCTTTTACGGTAAGTTCAGTAAATTCATTTTGTTCTCCCATTAACTTTCCTGTTTACGTATCGGAGCCTCTCTCAAGCCAGGCTCGTACGTAACAATATCTAATTCCTATGCATACGCTGCGGCAAGGTGTCGATATGACCACTGGGAGGACCTTCTTGACCACTGATGGGGAAATCAGAACCATATTGTTGCCGTAACTGAGGTTGTTTATTATTTGTTTTGCTGAGAGCATCCAATTGGGGAGTAGGCTCATTTGACATTCAGAGTATCTGAGTATGTATCAAATAGGTATGGAGAGAGAATGCCTCCTTGCCGGAGCACATTCAGGGAGTCGAAGTTGTATGACAAAACGTTACCCAATTTGTAACAGAATTGCCGGTTAATTATAGAGGTGTCCCCCCCCTCCCCACCCCTCCCCCATTGTGCAGCTCAAGGAAGACCTTCAGTAGTTTACTCTGTCAAATGCTTTTCTCACATCCACAAAACACAGAAAACCCGACCCGAGGCTGACGATAGGCAATAGTTTGTTCATTATTTCTGGATGTAGATGGAGTTGTCGGTTGAGTGGTTTGTTTGCTTTAAATCCGAACTGGTTGTCATTGGTGCGTAGAAAGGGGAGGGAGTCTCGCTAGAAGAATAGGCTCAAGTATCCTTTGATGCAATTGTATAATTGCAATCGGGTGGTTATTGCCAGTGTCAGCTGCATCCTTTAGCTTGTTTCTTATTAATGGTATTAAGTGAACTAAGAGTAGGAAGCCTGGAAAAAAACTGGGAAATTATGCACACACTGAATAGGGCAGCTAGCAGAATGTAAATTGGGTGGAAGATTTGAAAGCATCTGCAGGAGGACCATTGTTTAAGTCATTGCTGATGTTACCTGGCATAATGCAGTCGCCGAAATGAAACTGAATGTTATCAGCATGGAGGTTATTAACGTCCCTTCTAGAGTCTTGATCGTTTATGCAATTCAGGATAGGGCTGAAGTGTTCGCCCCACATTCTTGCAACAGCCTCGTCCCTGATGGCTTCTCTTACTCTCTGTAATAACTTCTTAGTTTTGAAATTTAGGGAAGGAAGGGGTGCACCGACCGCCGATTTTCGAGGAATTGTTGATTTTTACTTATTGACGGATTTAGACTAGGTAATGTCTAAGTAAACATGTCCTGGAGTATTATTAAAAAAAATAATGTTTTTGGTGTTCTTTTTCTACATATGTGTTCACCGTATTTACCGTATTTACACTGAGTGAAAAATTTTCGTAGATTTCCTACTAAAATATGAATTATCTACGATCAAAACTGGCTTTTTCTAAAAAAATCATAACAGAGTAAATATGTATCTATCTCCATATTGTCCTGTGTAACGCCCTATGAGCAACATTGAGCGACAAATTGTCACACAATGTTTGTATAACTTGCCAATTCCGGATAAAGAAAGTGAGAAATTTACTTTAGTACCCCACTAAAACTAACTATTTTTTACAATACAGCTGCTCGTTCTCTAAATAAAAAATTATTAGTTAATATATATTGTGTATCTCGATATTTTTAACTCATCAAAGTCGTATCCCAGATATATAATACCAACTAATATACATACAATGTTTTGTATTTCCTAACTTAGTTTTACTGGGTATTTTCGGGAAATATAAAATTATATAGATGTAGATAACGGTTCCCAATAAACATCTCGATTTCCAAGTCTGGTTCTGGCCCAAGTGATATTGCAGTGCTTTGTGACGTATTTCCTTTTCGGATGTTCGTATCGTGCTGTGAATTCACACAATTCCAATGTCTATATAAGCAAGAGAAGTACCAATCTTATGAGATGGAAATTTCAACGATTGCATGTCATAAGTGGGTTACAAAGAGAGGTAGCCTACAGAAACGAATGGGAATCGTCTCGCCTGGGATAGCAACAATACCTGAACTCACAGAACTGGGTAAGGGATTTATTTTCCTATATTAGTGATATTCAATTATACAAGACCAGCAAGCTAGATTTTACTGCAATGAGTTGTCGTCTGACTCGTGACTTGTTTAGGCTTGGGTGTTCAGCATTGTTTGCTATATCCTTAGCGGTCGTTTGTTTATTTGAATCTCCAATACCAATCTGAACGGGAAAAAGTGTACGTTGGTTAGCCTATTTATGTTTGAAATAAAACAATTATATTGATAGCATATATTGCTATAGGTTTATAAAAAAAAAAATTATAAAAAAAACTTTTGGGCGTGTGCAGTGGCACGACAGGAACAAACGTTTTCTAGATTACCATTTTCTAGCCTTAGTAATCAGACTTTACCATCCTAACCTCATTAGGGAAATTGTTTTCATTATGATTTAATGAAAAACTTTTGGGACTGATAGTATAGAGCCTATTATCTTTTATATGACGCATAAACGATTTGCAAATGAATCACATGAATAGAAATGCGCCCTCTCTAGATATATATGAGGCTTAAAATTTACACCTTATATACTACAGACACACACACACACATATGTATATCCACTGTTTTGCACCTGTCTCTAACCAGAAGAGCTAAGGTTATCAACCCTATTTATTTTAATATATATGTCTATTTCACGTCTAACCAGAGCCTTAAGATGGCTCGGCCACCTACACGTGTGCACACCTGTCGCACACTACATTGGCTACTGGTATATACAGTTTATAATGTCTTTACTTGCCACATGATTTAGAGCTATATACTTCTGCTGCTGGGGTTCTCTTACTCTGTCGGCTGCATACAAGTTTGATGGCTCCTGCAATGCACATTGACCATCATTATCGCTACCATAACGACAGTCACTGGAACTGTGTAGCGTTCAGCGAAGAAAAATTTGTCTCCAGTGTAGGCGGAACTTTAACCGCCTCATGATCCCCATGTAAGTGTTTCATGAACACCTTTGTCGATGAGTTGTAGATCCCGGCTGAGCGCCATGAACCATTCCGAAACAACTCTGCATGAGCCATTATTAAGGGTCTGTGACCTCTGTAGGTGTATCCTAACACCCACGTTGCCGACTTGAAATATTTCGCGACTCCCATGCAAGTGCGTTTTGCACCCGCCTCGTAGAAGTATTGTAGACTCCTGATTTGTCCCAGAATTTATCCTGAGACGACCCATCGACGATATCTCGTCCCTGCATTGGCGACCTGTGACCTCGTCGCCCGTGTAAAGATACAACATCTGGCGCAGCAGATCCTAAGTTGTTATCGTTGTCATCATTCGTGTGAGCTTGGGAATTCCCTAAAGTCATAGCGTGTCCGTGTTTCATCGTTAATAGGTTTCTAACTGGACCCCTCGACAAGTCTACATGATATTAAAAAAAAAGTAGTCTTGCTTTAACACAGGAATCTATCATGAACTAACATACCCAATCTCATAGTCAATTATTAAAGCTTGAAATTCTTCACTAAAATAAATATGGTCTTTATCTACTGACCCCTTTTAAACTTACTGAGAGAATTTTTATCGCTAACAGACCACTCATTATTAATCCCGTATCTGACAAGTATATTATCAAAACCCCCATATTGATTATACAGCAAAATCCCTGTAGTGTCTATAAAGCTAGACCCTCCATCAAATATGTTGAATTATCCCTTTATCTTACGTATCTCAAGATAATTCTACCCATCTCCATAATAGAATTCCTATGTAAAAGGTACCCATAAAAACCACTTAATCTCGATTACAGGTTTCACTTGTAAAAAAAAAATATTTCAACTTTTTCCCATTACAAAAATGTAGTATGTATCGCCACACTAATTGCTGTCACATATCAGTATCATTCCCCGAATGACCCTTGAAATTCTTCACCATGGGAATGTCATCATCACAATTCCTGAAAGTAGTGCAAACCTCTGAGTAATCAACTCTAAAAGGAAATATCAACAATTGGTCTCAAACCGAGACACCACAGCATTGTCAGCACTAAACCATCTGTGTATTCAAAATTTCCTCAAATCGCACCATTGACCTGTCTAGTCGACTCTAAACTCAGAAATCACCATTCCTCAATTGGCCCCAAAACAAAATCATCCATTAATCCTCGCTGGGAATCCTCAGTAAATCTTCACTGATACTACAAAACCACATTAAACCTCAAATTAGCCTCAGGATATCCTCATTGTTAACCACAAGGGTACCCAAAATTGTCCTCAAAAAATCTTTTTATCACATAACATCAATATAAAATATACCACCACAGGCTAAATCCTAAGCCTTTTAAACACTGCCAAAATCAAATATACCTGAAAGTAAACCATTTTGTGATACTGCCACGTGTAAAAAACAGAAATCACCTCGTCAGGGTATAAAGCCCAGAAAACCAAAATCCACAAATTTTCCAAAACATACTATATACTGCCAAATATAACCACTGGTGAATATAACCTCATAAAATACATCACCTTATCAGGGGAACCATAAAATCGCACTGCACCATACCACCCTAAGAGCCTAATACCACAAAGAACCACAGCACAAAAATCATAACCACAAAACAATTCAACATCAAAATAACAACCAAAAATCATCACAAAGAAAATCAGCACCACCAGGATCACCAAAATCAATCATCACCAGGTATCACCAAATCACAAAAATCACCACCTGGTATCATCGCCACCAAAAGTCATCACCAGAAGAATCCCTTATAATATTTCTCAACTCCATGTATTTTCCCTCATTTTTTACCCCACCCATTTTTTCATTATGAAAATAATGATCTCGGGTTTTTTGTTCACCAAATCGCTGCAGTTTGCGCATAAGAAAATAGTTGAGGAATGAAAAAATATGTTACATAAGACTGATTAATTACATTTCGTCATCCAATTGCAAAATCTAACTGCGCATGTCACCTTATCATTTTTCCTGTCTCTTTCAACTTTGATATATGTGTCAATTTTTCGACTCGACCGTCTTTTCATCTAAGACTACAAATCTGTTTCCTTTCTTTTCTTTCAATAACTCTAAAAGGACCCTCAAACTTTGGACAAAACTTGTAATTTAGTTCATTTCTCACATTGATTTTTAGGAATACATTATCCCCAATAGCAATTGGAACATTTATGATTTCTCGTTGCTTCTTTCCACCATTTCTTGGGTCTTGTAGCCTCGAGATTATGGTTGAGACAAGCATGTCTCTCCTTTGCTGTGGGAAAATTAATGCTTCAATCGTATCTTCTTCATGATTAGGTATAGTTAGCAAATTAAATGTGCCCGTCGCTTGGCAACCAAAGAAGTGCTTCGAATGGAGACATTATAATATGAATCACTGACCATAGTAGTAATGTTATGTCTAACTATATCTATATCCCAGTTTCTATCGTTTCCTCCTATAGTCTTCCAGGGAGCCTCGAGCACTTTCCTGTTTGCTCGTTCACATAACTCATTAGCTTCAGGTCTGTATGGAATAATTGTTACTGTATCCCCATGACTTCTGCCAAACACTCTAAAGTCCTGTTTACAAAATTCTTTACCATTGTCGGGCAACAAAACCTCGGGTGAGGCATATCTGCAAGGTGACCCCATTAAAAAGTGCTACAGCTACTTCTTCGGCCATTTTATGCTTAAGTGGAAAAATTTCTACTGCCCTCGTTAGTTCATCTATTATTACCAACAAGTACTTATTTCTTGGGCCATATCTAGAATCACAAAAATTTCCTAAGATATCCATATGTATTCTCTGAAAAGGTCTACTTGGTATCGAATATGACCCTAATTTGCAAGAAATTACCCTTGGAGGTTTTGCAAGCATTGCAAACTGCATAGTTTTTCACAAAATTTTCCACATCTTTCCACATATTTTTCGAAGCATGCTTATTACACATCTCATTATACATTTTTCTATCCCCAAATGTGGACTACCAAACCTGCAATGTACATATCCAAAACTACTGGAATTAGGACTTTCAGAATAACAATCTGTGTCGTGTCTCCTTTACTTTCACTAGTTCCTTGACTAGCAGTTTTTAACCTTCTAATTCTAAACCTGAAAAAGGTAACTTTATAATCTTCCTGACTAATTCACCTCTGAGGAACGCTTTTGCGTTGGCATAATTCATCCTCATCTTGCCTTTGCTCTATGAGACTTATATCCCATTGTATAGAATCACAAGTATCCACCACAACTTGAATCCTTCCATACCATAAAAACTTCTTACTAAGGGCATCTGCGACTAAAAATTAACTTTTTAACTTGCATTCTATATATTTGAGCTTTGCATCAAAGTCCTGATAGTTAACATCAAGCTCTTTTGGGTGACAAATCGGATTTGTTGAAAAGATCCAATAATGGCTTGTGGTCTGTAAGAACTTCTACTTTATTCCCCATTAGTAACATTTTAAAATGAACCAAACTTGATACTATTGCAAATGGCTTCTTTATCTACAGTAGCCATTAGTCTTTCTTTGCTGCCCTTTTTCCTAAATTTCTTACTGTAGAAGGCTGTGGGATGGATAAACCCATCAATCACGTCACTAATGGAATGATTTGCTGAAATCTGGAAATTTAAGACCTGGAGGATTCATTAATGAGTCCTTAAGTTTCTGAAAAGGTACTTTATTGCGGTTCTCCCCAATGAAATTAAATGTCTTCCTGCAACACATCCGTTAAAGGAGCTGCAATATTAGAAAACCCTTTCAGGAAATGGCCAAAAATAACCTGCTTTCCAGAAATTATTATTTGTTTCTTTATTGATTTTGGGATAGGAAAATCTACAATTGCTTTGACTTTATCATCATTTACTTTAAAACTCCTTCTTTAGATATCACAAACATAAATATGTAATTTGCTTCTTCGAGAAGGAACACTTGGCTAGCATAATTTTGAATCCTGCTAACCTAAGTCTCCTAAGTACCTCCTTAAGCACTTCTAAGCGTTGTTCGATCGAGTCTGTTGAAATCAATATATCATCCATAAACAAAAACATTTTTACCCAATAGCCCGTTGCAAAACTGTATTTACTAATCCTCATAAAAGTCATAGGACTAACTGACAAACCAAAAGGCATCTGTGTAAATTCATAGTGTCCCTTGGTCACTGAAAATAAAAAAGCGCTTATATTTCTTTGCTATTTTCATTAAGAGGGACCTGTAAAAGACCCTGCGCTAAATCAATTGAACAATAAATATTATGCCCCCAATTTCTACAAAAAAAAACAAAAAAATACCCTGGTTATGCACACAACTGGATAAACGGTCAGGAATTGTTTTCTCGTTCAAACGTCTAAAACTGACGTATACTCAGACAGAGCCATCCTTCTTAGGCACTGCTAACAGAGGAAAATGGTATGGAGAGTTCTAGGTCTAATAATTCCTTCCTCTTCCCATTTACTGACCTCTTTCACTACCTGTTTCTCTGATTTCGAAAGGAAATATGCGGTATGCAGCAATAAAAGTGTGTTTTGTACCTTCCTCTAAGTTTACTTTATGTTCTAACACATTAGTCAGTCCCAGTTTATCCCCTCGTAATCCCACTGTCCCTAAATTCTGCCAAAAGTTCACTTACTGCTTCTATATGCTCTTTATAGTCTGCATTAGCTAAATGTTCTCTAAATATTTTCTTCCTTGATTGCATTTCTGCTTCTTAAAACTCAGTTTTCCCCTCTACAGTAGCTACTGAACCACTATTACTACTCCAACCTTGGAGGTTTACCACATATGTATTCTTCTGATATTTCCTAACTGTATCATTACAGTTCAATAATTCCACCCATGTAACACCAGGATTTGATACTCTGTTCACCGATACGGTGCTAATAACCCCTCTTAGTTTCTCTCTACCCTCAATTACGCATACTTCCCTGGGCTTTTTCACTTCCCACTTCAGATCTGCACTTTTGTGCCATAGTCTTTGTATCTGGATTTCAAATAGCATCCCTGATGAAAATTAAAACACCCTTTATATTTGGTGGTTAGTACTTCCCTGTTCCACGTCCCAATAAATATCACCATCCGTGGTTTCTCATTGCATCCACCAGGACCCCATTGTTAGTATTAGTATCAGTATCAGCATTAGTATTAGTATCAGCATCACCACCCATACCACCATTGTTAAAACGGCCAAATTGTCACCACCGTGGACCTCAATATCCCGTTTATCATCACCACCACCACTGTTATTCCCCATATCACTAGTGTGGGCTCCAATATCACCACTCCCATATCATTGTGTTTATTACCATTATTCACCCCACCAAAAAATGTGCCCTCCATTTTTACTGTTTACCCATATTAATATCAGTATCCTTAGTTCCCCACTTGTATCCGCGTATGGGATAAAATACCTGGTATTCCAACCCTTATACCACTAACACCTGTATGGACGATATCCTATGTCCCTTACATGCAGGAGGCCCAGTGTAAACGTCTGTAGCCCAACGCAACCCCTTTTATCACCAAAAATGGTTCTATTAACACTCTACCACCAAGAGTAAACCATATTCTTATAAAACATATGGTTTGTTCCGATACGTAATACAAACACCCTCGGTCCCCTTTAACAATAGGAAGGTAACTAGCGGCAGCTGGGACGGTCGTAAGCTTCGAACAAGGGGAGAACGGTAGTTAACTGCTTGTCCGATCGTGCGCGCGGCGTGAAGAATCACTTTTGCTTTCGGCCGTGGTGTGACAGGACGTGTTCGTCATCGCTCTGCCCGCTATTTCGTCGTGTGCTTTGGATGTTTACAATTTCTTCTGACTGGTTTGTTTGTGGTCTTGAATGAAATTGTAAGTACTCTTTTTTCATTTTTCATTGTGAAGTGAATTTAATTATGGATCAAGAAGAGCTTTCGCCGCGCCCACCAGCTGCCCGTAGAGTGTGTCCCGGGCTGGAGGGGCGTAAATGCGGCGGATTCCGCTCTTATCCTGACATTGATTATGTTTATGAATTATGTTATCGGTCGGGGGGCGAGAATGCTCCCGAGCCGAACCATGTAATGTTTGTGTGAATGGTCCGAGGCGCAGTGGGGTGCTGTACGAGGGTAGGAAGAGGCGTAGATAGATCGACCAAGGAGTCGTCGGAAAGCTCTCCAGCGACTCCTTTGGTGACGGATACCTCGTCATCCTTCCTACCTCCAGCTCAGCCCCCACGATTTGCGCCTTCCCCTGCGGGGGGGGTTTCGGAGAGTCCTTCTCCTCACTCGATCCGTCGAGTGGTGGCGCGCCCGATACCCGGATGTTCAATTGTACTCGGGGTCTTCCGTCCGCTCTGGGTGGGGTTCGTCCTCCCCCAGGCGTGAGGGTGCCCCTCTAACTGACCCGACTGTTTCCTCCCTCAGGTGTGCCTTCTGTGAGTGACGACTTGGACAGGTGTGGGCGTCGTTTGGACTGCAGGGCGCCCCCAGTATCCATGGGCTTGATTCAACGTCTGGCGGGGTCGGCAGTTTGTAACTCATGGTGTAGTCACAACAACGACTAATACAGTGTCCACACCAGCATACGCCGCCCCTCCTCATGTGGTTTACACGCAACACATTGCGCCGGTGACTCCACGGCATCAAGTCCAAAAGCCGATTGCTGCCGTACCTAAGAGGGGCGTGCCGCCGCCACCTGGATTCTATGTGCTGCCGAACTCCCGACTTTCGCTGTCCCAAAAGTTCGCCCCTGGATCTGCCCCCCGTCCCAATGATGAGTTTGGCTGAATTGGACCGATGCCTGTGACGCCGGACTATGCTGCCGTACCTGCCGTACCTGCAGCGAGTGTTGCTGGCCCAGCCGCTCGCGCCGCTCCTACGAAGCGCGCGGTGCGGGACGCTCATGCTGATGTTGTGCTGGTGCTGGTCATGCTGGTGCTGGTCCTGCGGGTGTGTCCTGATGGTGCTGGTCCGCTGTTGAGTCCCTACCGCTCCTGCCGTGCCCGTGCCTGCCCCTAGCCCACGTGCGTCTCGTCATAGAGGAGCTGCACCAGTCTCAGGTCTTTCCGGACAGGATCAGTCGGGGTGGGGCGTGTTGCTTCGGCAATTGGCCCGACTTTTCCGTGGATGGAAGACCTGACGTCCGTCCTGAGAGAGCTGACGAAGAAGAGGAAGAAGAAGAGGAAGGGTGTCGTCGTCGTCTTCATCGTCTTCTTCGTCGTCTGTTGCCTGCCTCTCCCCCTTCGACTTCTAAGGCTTCCAAGCCGAAGAAGAAGAAGGCTGCCTCCTCCCCCCCTAAGGAAGGCTCCTGCGGGACCTTCGAAGGGCCCGTCTCGCTCTGGCGTGACGGGGGATGCTTTCTGCTGGTCCTCCTGTTCCCTCGGGAACAGGGCCCGTCTCCTCTTCTGAGAAGAAGAAGAAGACGGGGCCAAGGATGTGCTGGCTACTGCTGGTGGACATCCGCGCCTGGTCTTGGTAGCACTGCTGCTAAGCCAGGTACCCGGCTCGACTTCTCGTTCGCGAGAAGGTCCCGAGTGTACGGTCTCCTTTACGGGCGACCGTGCAGCTAAAGTCAAGACGCCTGAGCTTGCTCACCGTCATGACCGAGGCACGGAGCAGAAGACTGTCGAGAGTCGCGCAAGTGACTCTCGCCAGGCCAGCGGCCGATCTCCGTAGCGACAGCCGGTACCTCAGGTTGACGTGACGGTCTCTGACCGGCCACGGGTTGAGGCTGGGGAGAAGAGGTCCCCTCGACCAACGGCACCAGCTTCCTGCTAAGGTACCAGCGGGGTTTGACGTGCCGTGAGGGACGCTCACCACCGGTCTCAACCGCGAAAGCGAGCTCTGTAGATCACCTGACCGCCGCTCCCACAGGGACCGGACGGAGACGGTGGCCAGCAGCAGCTCGGGCTGACGCACGGGACCGGGGTCGACGTGCTCAGTCGAGCCGCTCGCCACAGGTGCGCGGCACGGCCAGGCCTGCAGATCGATCCCCACCGCGGGTGGTGATCGGCTGCAGCCCCCCACGTACGCTGGTCCTGCCAGCGAGCGGGGGGGGGGAGCGTCAGGTCTGTCTCTCCTATACCTTCAACTTCCTCGGGCTACACCCGGGAAGAGCGAGGTAGCTAGGAGTGATCGTGAGAGGTGCGCCGCTCACGATCCCGTCACGATGCCGCACGCACCAGGGCAATGGTCCCCTTTAAGGGAAACCAGCCAGGTCCCCCCCGTACGCGCAAGTGGCTGGAGGCGACCGTCAGGGGTCTGTTTTGCTGTTTTCCTCCTTCTGAAGGAGGAGGGTCTCGAGAGCTGCTCCTGTTGGAGGGACTGGGGGACGGTCCTACTCCTCAGGCAGCTGTGACTCCCGAAAAAAAAAAAAAAAAAGATCCAAAAAAAAAAAAGAGGAACTTTGCCGCAGGTTATTGCGCTGATTCGTCAGCACAACGACCTGGGAAGGATCGCCGCTACCAACCATCTGAGCCCACGTCCCGGCTCGAGTCATTTTGGGGCCCGAAGAGGGAACCCAAATTGACGGTGGGACTGCCGCGATTGGAGCTTGCAGACTCAGTCCTTGACCAGGTGGAGAATTTCGTCTCAGGACGAGAGGACTCACTTAAGTCAGGACGGTCTTCCAAGCTACTTCCTCCTCCTCATGCAGCGACAGCGGAAGTTCTACGTGCCGATCAGTGGATCCAATTACCGCCCAAACAGGTTAACCCGGAGCTAGCAGGCTAACTCCAGGTGTGTCCCTGCAGCAGCTCCTGTCGGAGAACTTGTGGTTCTCGCAGCAGGAGGCACTGGGCCTGGAAGCTACCGCTATGGCGGCTTTCCAGGCAGTCTCTTGGTTGGATCTGTGGTCCCTCACAGTATCCAAGGGTCGCGGCCGGGACTCCGGGGGCGCTGCCCTCGAAGACGACCCGACTTCAGGAGACTGTGCCAGTCTGGAGGTAGGGCCATCTCCTACCTCGCCCATCAGACGGCAAACCTGGGTGGGGCCAACTTGGTTCTCCGTCGTAGGGACGCTGTCCTTACACGAGTAGCCAAGGGGGCCGGGCGTGAGGCGGTAAATGGACTCCGTAACGGACCAATGAAAGAGTTCCTCCGCTCTCTTTCCCGGAGAGATGGTGGACGCTGCGGTGGAAAGACGGCGCACACTGATGACAGTGACCGTCTGGTTCACCAGGCAGTTACGAAGGTTCTGGGCAACCTCGTACAACTGCGGCTAAGCCTAAGAGTTTAGCTAGCGCTTCCTCGGCTGCTAAGACGGCTGTTCCATCGAAGCCCCGAGGAAAGACTCTTCCTGCTTCAACTTCTGGTAAAGGAGGCCGTAACCAGCCCTCCTCCCAGCCCTCCTTTCCCCACCGAGGAGGTGCTGGGAAGAAGTCGAAGCGAGGTGGGAAAACGCTGGAGGGACGGCGTTCCCCTCCCCTCACAGCTGCCGGAAGTGGGGGGTGGGGGCCTAGCGAGCCATTGGGCAACTTGGCAGCGCTACGGTGCCGAGACCTGGATAGTAGACGTCCTTCGGGAGGATATCTACTACCCTTCGAATCTCGGCCACCCCTCACCTCCAACCTGGTCCATCTTCAGACATATGTTCTGGGATCCTCAAGGGCGACCGCTCTTCGGCAGGAGATCAAGACCATGCTGACCAAGACGAGCTGTAGAAGTCGTAGTGGATCGGTCACCGGGCTTTTATAGCCGCCTTTTCTTAGTGGAAAAAGGCATCGGGGGGTGGGGCTGGCGCCCGGTGATAGATCTCTCTCCCCTGACCGATTTTGTTCGCCAGACTCGGTTCAAGATGGAGACGGCACGTTCCGTGCTGGACTCCATCAGGGAGAACGACTTCATGCTTTCAGTGGACCTGAAGGATGCGTATTTTCAAATACCCATCCATCAGTCCTCCAGAAAGTACCTCCGCTTCATCTTCGACGGGACGGTGTACCAATTCAGGGCACTTTGCTTCGGTCTCTCAACCGCCCACAGGTGTTCACAAGAGTGTTCACGCTGGTGTCTGCGGGCCCATTCGCACGGGATACGTCTTCGAGGTATCTCGACGATTGGCTGGTCCTGCGAGCTCCCGCTCGCAGTTTGCTGCAGGACAGGGATCGACTTCTAAAGTTTTGTCGCGATCTGGGATCGTGATAAACTACGAGAAGTCCGATCTCGAACCCAAGCAGAAGATGAAGTACCTGGGTATGCTGATCGATACGGTAGCAGCTCAAGTCCGCCCCGCAGACTTGAGGATCAGCAAATTCAGGGAGGCAGCCGGCCGGTTCCTGTCTCGGCAGGAACAGGCAGCTCAGCAATGGCAAGTCGTGATCGGCCACCTGTCGTCACTCGAGAAGTTTAGTTCCTCACGGACGTCTTCACCTGCGGTCTCTCCAGTGGAGACTAAGGGAGAGTTGGTCACAGGTAAAGGATCCACCTTACTTCCCCGTGTCCAATCACGGAGAAGGTGAGCAGGACCTAGCCTGGTGGCTCGATGACAGAACCTCTTAAGAGGGGGGGGTGCCTCTACGCACTCCCCCCCTGGAGATGCTGCTGTTCTCAGACGCATCGACCGAGGGATGGGGCGCACACCTGAGGAGTTGCTGGCTGCAGGTGGTGTGGGACCATCACGACAAGCACTTTCACATCAATGTCCTAGAACTCAAGGCGGCGTTTTACACTCTCCAAGAGTTCCCAGACCGCTTGATGGGACACTCGGTGGTGTTGATGTGCGACAACACCACAGTAGTGGCATACGTCAACAAGCAGGGGGGGCTAGTGTCTCTCCCGCTACACCAGTTGAACTGTGCAGGTGCACGAGTGGGCCACGGCTCACTCGATAAGAGCTGTCAGCACGCTACATTCCTGGCAAAGAGGGAATGTAGTAGGCAGACAAGCTCAGCCCGTCGGGATCAGGTATAGGGACCGAGTGGTCCCTACACCCAGAAGTGGCGGAAAGGCTCTTCACCTGTGGGGGCTTTGTCCGGTCATAGACCTGTTCGCCACCCGGCACAACAAAAACTTCAAGTTTTTTGCTCAGCCGTGCCGGACCCATGGGCAGCTGCAGAGGACGCTCTTCAAACACCCCTGGGACAACCTCTCGTCTACGCCTTTCCTCCCTTTTATTGTCTGATTCGGAAAGGTGATCAGCCGAGCGCTGGTCACTCCCAATCTCAGGATGATCCTGGTGGCTCCCAAACGGACCTCAAGCCGTTTGGTATCCGGACCTGCTGGTCTTCTTTCTTGCGGAAGAACCCGAGAGAGATGCCCCACTGGCACTAAACCTTCTAGCCCAGCCACACGTAGAGCGGTACCACCGAGCAGTCCAGTCCCTACAATTCACACGGCTGGCTGTTATCCACCATCTCTTGCGAACGAGAGGCTTTTTCTCGCAGCGCAGCAACAGAGATGGCTGGACACGTCAGACAGTCCTCTGCAGCTGTGTACCAGGGGAAGTGGGCCGTCTTCGTGGTTGGTGGTCGTAGACGGGGTCTATCTCCTCTCAGAGCCACTCTTCAGCAGGTAGCGGATTTCCTCGTGTTTCTTCGCCGAGAGAAGCTCCTCTCAGTACCCACAGTAAAGGATATAGAGCCGCCCTGGCGCTCGTCCAAATAAAACTGAGGGGACTGGACATCTCGAACTCGTTCGAGATCTCCTTGCTAATGAGGAGGCTTCGAAAGTCTTGCCCACCCAGGAAAATCAGGGGCAGGCCCTGAGTGGGATGTGACCCTCTCGTCCTTATGGAAGTTTGACTCGAAGACCATTCGAGCACTCCGAGAGTCGTCAGACAGGGATCTGACCCTCAAGACCCTCTTCTTGCTGGCCCTGGCATCGGCGAAGAGAGTAGGGGAACTTCATGGTTCTGTCCTTCAATGTTAAACATTCCAGGGGCTGGGGATCTGTGACGCTCGATTTCGTCCCGAATTTCGTAGCTAAGACTCAGAATCCGTCGATCCCTGACGACAGGTTCGAGTCTTTTCACGATCCCCTCCCTAATGGATTTCAACCGACAACGATCGGATGAGATGCTGCTTTGTCCTGTGGAGGGCGCTACGGCGCTATCTGAAGAAAAACTCGACACCTCAGGCCTGAGTGTCGACGCCTCTTCGTTAGCACTGGGGTTACCAAGAAGAGTATCCAAGAACACGCTTTCTTTCTGGCTGCGTGAGGTGATCAGGAGAGCGTACGAGGCTGATGGTAGTGACGACATCCGTACGCTCCGGCCGAGAGCCCACGAAGTCAGAGGTATTGGACCCTCTTTGGCGTTCCGTAAGAACTTCTCCGTGGCGCAGGTCCTGAAGGCAGGTGTCCTGGGCCACCAACCATACTTCCTTCACGTCCTTCTACCTTCGGGATATTGCCCACAAGTCCTTGGATACTTTTTCCTTGGGACCTGTGGTGGCTGCTCAACACATTGTGTAAGCTTACCCAGCACCCGAGCAGGCAGAAACAGCATCGATTCCTGGTGTGACTGTAGGAATGAATGGTTGAATGAGAGTGCGACTGGCTTCTCTTCTCCATCTTTCTCTCTCTCTACCTGTGGGCAGAGGGTCACGGTCGTCACCATGCTGGAAAGGAATCCGATGCAGGTAAGCTACTCGACCGAGCTCCAATCTATCCCTTTAGTTAGGGATAGAAGCAAATATCCTCCACTCCCTCCAAACAAAGGGGGAAGGGAGTGGATGCCTACTTGAGACAAACCCATAACTTTATGTTGGCTCCTGTACAGGACAAGTTCTTACAATGCTGGTACGAAGAGATACGCTTGCCTCTCTCTTAGTACTTTTGGCTCAGAGGTCTGACCATTGATCCTGGCGGTGCCCACCCCGATCAATCGGACAGAGGTTTGGATCCCTCCCTTGCCTTCTTACGACCCAGGGAGGGCATTCCAATGGTTGGACGAACAACCAGTCTGTCACCAAAAAGACTCAGATTCCACCCACCAAGAAGTGAGTCTTCCATATTGTTAAAGGACCGAGGGTTTGTATTACGTATCGGAACAAATGACAATTTGTCGAAAATTGCATTTTTCCTAACTATACAAACCTGAGGTCCTTTACATATAGTCCCACCTCATACCACCCCCTCACTCTGCAACTTTTTGCATGGGCCTAAAGCAAAAGTGATTCTTCACCGCCGCGCACGATCGACAAGCAGTTAACTACCGTTCTCCCCTTGTTCGAAGCTTACGACCGTCCCAGCTGCCGCTAGTTACCTTCCTATTGTTAAAGGACCTCAGGTTTGTATAGTTAGGAAAAATGCAATTTTCGACAAATTGTCATATTTAATCTATGGGCTTGCACATCACACAACGTCTTCGTTGAGGGTTTCAAAAGGCATTGGGAGAACATGGGCTGATACAGATCATGGTTCATTACAAATTCACTGAAGACCCTGTATCAATAAAAATTGGGATCTTCACATCCTCCACTGTTCTATTCACTATTGGCCTGGGCTCTGGGGCGTCCCCCACAAGACCACAATGGCACGTACAAATCATCAGTACCCTTTTTGTTGATCGGCTTTCCAAAATTTTTCCGAAAATTTTGCCGATCCCTTTGCCCCTTAGAGTGACCTGCCTGGGAAGTTCTCATGTTATAACTCCCGAATTTTTGAGGTGCAGGTCTTACATGTCTCCTTATCTGAGATGAACAAGTCTGCCAAAAGTGATCTGCACTTTTGCATATTCCACAATATTTGATTCTACATACTTTCTTTGTGTGCCCTGGTTTATTACAATTGTAGAACAAGCAACTACTGTTACCCCTGATTGATCAATGTTATCTTATATTCCACTTTGGCACACAAACGAGAAGTAAATTCTGAGTTTCTTTTTGTTTGCGTCATATTTTTTGGACCAGTCTTATCAAAAAATGTATTATCCACCGTGGACATTTTGTACATGGAACTTACCCAGCAGATATACTTAGCTATAGACTCGTCGTCCCCGACAGAAATTCGAATTTCGCGGCACACGCTGCAGGTAGGTCAGGTGATCTACCGCCCCTGCCGCTGGGTGGCAGGAATAGGAACGATTACCGTTCTAGAACCAGATTTTCTCTGTCGCGGTAGTGTCAACATACGTTGTTGCTACCTCCTGACTTGATTTTCGTTTTTTCATCGCCATCGACCTTCTGGGCTGTCTTTTGCAGGGAAGTACTGGTCTTTGGTTTGGCATACGCTTTTATTAACTTTTAATGATTTGGCTTCGAAATTTCGAAGAATATATTACGTGAAACTACCGAATTTTCGGTAGACACTTATATTTTGCAATAAGGGAAATATTGATTTTTTTTTCACTAATACGTGTATAAGTGTTAGAACTTGATGAAGGAAATATAAGATCTAACTTCCTACTTTAGGAAGTCAGAAAGCATATAACTAGATACGCTTCCTTTAGAAGCTTTAAGAGCTCTCGTACTAACGAGCAGTTTAGAGTATTGACAATTCTAGTAGTTGTTGCATCCTCATCACCTTCTTACTCCACAGAATCTACAAATTCATATGTGCAAATTTGAAGATAAATGGATGGAGCTCAAAGGCGAGCTCTAAAAAGGTAAGAAGTGAATATAGTGTTCCCAGTGCAGTGGAGGGTGCGTCTGATCGGCTCCGTAGCGCTTCCAGGCTAGACCTCTTCCAAACTCCCAGACCCAGTGGAGGAGGAAAGTCGACAGCCGCAGGAAGGTTAGGAAGAACCCCCACCGGTCAGGCGTCCCTCGGCAGGTTCTGTAGAACGTCCCAGACTGCCAAGGATAGCCATTGATAAGGCATCCTTAAAAAGTGCGTCTCTTCATCTTACATCCGAAAAGACGAAGATGTATGTTTGGAGTGATCTAGCGCGTTTCTCTGAAAACTAAGAGAACACTGAGCAAGAGCCAGCCGCTGCCAGGAAGCCGCGTTCCAGCAAGCTAGCGTGAGGTACGTTCCTATAGCCAGCAGCGAGGCGCGTTCCCGCTAACAGACTAGCGCGAGCCGCGTTCCTACAACCAAACGCGAGCCGCGTTCTAGAAAATTTTTTTTTCTTGGCGCAAGGCGCCTTCAAAGAGACGAAGCGCCAGCCTGGCGAACAAATTGCGCCAGAAAAACAGACGGCTAGAGCAAGGAGCCTTACAGTAGAGTGGCAATCAGAACGATCCTTCCATTGAACGTTTCCGGGCAAGAGGCTCTTTCTAAAAGGGGTCTAGTAGGCGCTCGGAACTGTCAGGGCGCACGGGACCTTCCACGCAAGCGGAACGTTCCAGGAGCGAGTCTCCTTTCTACGTGCGGAACATTCCAGGCTAGGTGCAAGGATCCAGGCGCCAGAATATCCTTTCTCTATCTGCCTCGGCAGGGAAAGAAGGTAGTAGAGTATCTGCTGTATGAGAATAACGATACGGCAAATCATAAGCACATACCGTAGTTTACTTCTTTGCTGAGCAACTCAATTACCAGTATCCTTCCAGGAATTCCTAGGAAGGACTACGCTTAAAGGGATTGTTAAGACACACCTACTTAGCTTCTAGATTTATCGAAGTCTTGTTTCGCTTAGATATGCATTATAAGAACTTCCTGAAGTTCGATAATAATGTTATAAGATTCCTTTATTAAATGGAGTAGCTGGCAAAACTCTGGAAGAGTAAGGCCCAAGTCGGCTAACGAGATGCTATCGCTTTAGACACCAACGCAGTATCATGTAGGTGTCGTCATGAGTGGTCGGTTACATGTCTCTCTCCTGCGGGATGGAATGAATAACCGTGTCTCTCCCCTACAATCGTGGTTTTAGCCTCGGATTGAGGGGATAGTTAAGCAAACATAAATAAAATATTGTCTGCCTTTTGCTAAGAAGCCTTCAATAAGAAAGATATTACATTTCAATGCTGTTTACCGTAGGTAACATTTTTAAGGATTCTAACGCAGCGAAACTCTATATTGTATAATGCTCTCATGCTTACGAAAGCATGGCTTATTAGAGTACATGCTTAGTGAGAAGATGAATGTAGTAGAGAATTCACTTTAAGACTACGGTATGGTCAAGTCTTATGCACATACCGAGGTTAACTACAGAATTCCTAGTATCCTTACAAAGGTTTCCTAGATTAATGCTGTTTACCACAATGTGACAGCATTATAAAGGATTCTAATACGGCAGCGCGCGATAATATATAATTCTCTCATCCTTTCGAGAAACGCACACAACCTTTTTAAATTCGGATAGTGGCGCAGAGAGTTGGGTGCGTTCGGAATGATAACATTCTGCTTAGTGCAAAGGAGTTGTTTCCCCTGAATGGACAATACGACATATATAAAAGTTTTTTTCCCACAAGGACGGAATTAACATGTGAAGGATGTCCGGGTAACATAAAGGCATAGATGTTATGGCACTAACCTAAAAGAACTAGAAGGAAGCGCCAGGCTGGCGCAAATTGTGCCCGAAGCACCATCCAAGATATTTTCTCGTTTTAGCGAGTTATTAACCTAGGAGTCCAGTAGCCTCTCGGACAGCAGGCTCGGTAACGGCAAGATTCGTTCCTGATTGTTTCGTTACCCATTTAATCGAAAAGGGGTCGCTTACAAGGAATGATGAAATGATTTATTTTAATCACTTAGGCCAATTCCACGACTCTCATATCGCAAAGAGCATCGAGAATCTCTTTTTTTTCGCCCCGGTTCGCGTTAACAAAAGAGAACCTATTGGGACAGACACGGAACGTAACGATCCTTAAGAGGTTCGATGCAAGATTTTGCATGTCCGTGAGAACCTTCTCGATTGAAGATAATACTGTTAACGTATGTCTAACATTTATTGAAAAGAGTTGTGAGAACCTGCGGAAAGTCTTATTCTAGATCTCTGTAAGGTAGAAGACGAACAGGCTTCCTTTAGACTGCTTCTTTTTCCTCGAACCAAGAGAGGTAGCAATATAAGACATCTTTAAATTTAAAAGAAGGGGAATAAACTTTAGCCTTTTTTCCCCTAGTTATAAATTCTTAACAGATATTAAGATAATTGGGCGTCAAAGGAAGAGAGGATGTATGCCTCATTTTGGCCTTAGAGAGGTTGGATTCACAGAAGTTCACGTTCTTCTCACAGCATGTTTCGTAAGGCTTTTCCAAGAGTATCTGGATATTCTATCAGAATCTATTATAAATAGACCTATAAAAAACCTCTCCACTCTGAGTCTGTCCGCGTGCAGACTGACCAGAAGTGGACATGAATGAGAGGTTTTTTTCAAGGTAAATGACAATAGTCATGGCTAAGACATAGAATTGCTGCAGATCGTGTTAGGGAATGAGGAAACTGTCCCTCTTTACCGATAACCTCTGTGAACCACATAGCGAGGTTTTTTCTTCACTTTCAGAGGGAAGAATCACCTATGTATATCTGCTATCAAAGAACGCAGTTAAAGGCCATACTCTGTCTCTACAAAGGGAATTAGAGATAAACAGAGGATTAAGATCTTCGGGATCTTTATACGATACCGCAATACGACAAGAGTAGGATATCATGTACTTCGAATGGGATTTTTTTTTGTGCCACAGATTCCGTGTTCCGACAAAATGGAACTGCTCCTCATCTGACTTCTTTGAGGAAGTTTATGAAGGAATTCTTTGTTTCTCTTAGCCCTAAACGACCGAAGAAGACAAGTGAATTTTTTGTGCATTGGAATCTCGCATCAGATTCAATGGAGACTTGGCAATGGGTTCTTGCCAGCATAGTATGTCGGGCAAAAGAAATAATCCCTCTATTCCTGACGCAACGCTTTCAGAGAGAAGTTTAGTTTGCCCAGGCAGGGTACTTACATTTTCATCTACAGAAGAAGATATGGTTTAAACGTTTGCCTCAGAGTCTTCGGGTGCGATGAGGGCTCAAAATGCTTCTCAGAAGGTATTCAGAAGGATACTAAGAGCTAGAAATCAGGGTTCCGCCCAATTTCAGCTCAGTCTCTCCTTCGACTTCCAGACTCCTTCCCTTTCCTTCGGGCAAGGATAGGGAAGATTCTGCAACGAGGAACCTCATCAACATGTAAGAAGAGATCTCGTTAGCAAAAGAAGTGTTCACGAAGGATCCTCCTCGGAGGAAGACTCTTCTCTCTCGTGTTGTTAGATATCCTGTCGTCTACTGGGTGTAGCTGACTAAAATCACCTCCCCTGGCCAGGGGCCAAAAGCTCAAAGGGGAAGAATTTCTTCCACCCTTCTCCAGTCTCCTGATAAACTATGTGGTTGTTCAGGACTCTCGGACAATGTAGCGCCAGCCAAGCGCCAAATGCCAATACAGGCGAAAAACGCCAGAGGCGGACAGTTCCACGGAACTCTGTCATGGTCGGATACTGAGAAGGAGCGGGCCTCCAACCTGGCGCAAAGCCGCCAGAGGCGAACAAATCGGACAGATATAAGAGTGTCCGATGTGGACATCGTCAGACAGCCTAGAGACTCTTCCAAGCTCGAAGCTCCAGCAAGTGTGGAGGAGCCAAGCCAGGCGCGAGGTGCCAGCCAGGCTCTAGGAGCCAGCCAGGCGCGAGGTGCCAGCCAGGCTCTAGGAGCCAGCCAGGCTCTAGGAGCCAGCCAGGCTCTAGGAGCCAACCAGGCTCTAGGAGCCAGCCAGGCTCTAGGAGCCAGCCAGGCTCTAGGAGCCAGCCAGGCTCTAGGAGCCAGCCAGGCTCTAGGAGCCAGCCAGGCTCTAGGAGCCAGCCAGGCTCTAGGAGCCAGCCAGGCTCTAGGAGCCAGCCAGGCTCTAGGAGCCAGCCAGGCGCCATCCAGGTGCCAGGCTCCTTCAAGGCTAGGCTCCAGTCAGGATTGAGGATCCATCCAGACGCAAGGCTCCTTCCAGTAAAGAGAAACCTAAAGCTCTGTCATGTAAGAGGGCTAGTCCCCATTGATATGATACAGGTAAGGCTCTGCCATGTAAGTGGGTCAGCCCCCATTGGCACGATCCGAGAAGGCTCTGTCGTGTAAGCGGGCTAGCCCCCATTGACATGATCCAGAAGGGTTTGTCAGTCATAGGTCCCTACCTCGCTGAAACTCTTGAGGCATGCAGACTCATAGACAGTAATCATGAAGTCTTCTGCCAGGCTCCAGGTGCCTTCCAGGCGCAAGGCACCAGCCAGACGCAAGGCTCCAGCCAGGCGCGAGGCGCTAGCCAGGAAGGAGGAGCCAATCAGGCACCAGCCAGGCGCGAGGCGCCAGCCAGGCGCAAGGCGCCATCTAGGCGCGGAGGGCTCCAAGCCAGGCTCTAGGCGCCATTCAGGCGCAAGGCTCCAGCCAGGCGCAAGGCGCTAGACAGGCGCTAGGCGCCTGCCAAGCGCTAGCCAGGCTCCAGGCTTCACCCAGAAGAGATCTATATCAAAGAACGCCCTGGCCTTCTTTGAGACATTGTGATCTCCTAAGCACTTGATAAGTGCATTGATGATTCCTTCAAACAGCTGAAAATTAAAAGCGCATGAAGTGCGAGCTTTTCCGAATTCTTGTTCTTTCCCTAACAATATGTCATAAGGACATATTAGCTGTCACATACGGGAGATGCAACTCTGTGTTGACTAACCATTATCCGAAGGATGTCAAGATAACCTTCGAGGGATCCTTCTCTCTTGGTTGATACGGTCTGCGGATACATTGCTGGGATAGGGAGCAAGATACTGATCCTTAACTAGTGAGTTAAATTTTATTTAACGTCGTGTTTTTTCTTTGGGTTGTTTGAAAGGAGTTTGTAGATAACTCTTTTCAACTTAAGCACTAACCCTCGTGTTAGGATCAGGTGATCGGGATCGGTGTTGTGCTCCTTAATCTTATGCCACTAGGCATAGGCATATTGTCATGTAAGAGGCTCTGTCGAGTAAATGGATAAGACCCCATCGACAGACCCACAAGAACTCCAGCCATAGGTCACATCCTCGCGGAGGCTCTTTGAGGCGAAGCAGATTCCTAGGCATTAGCCATGGAGGCTTCGCCTGATCAAGTAGGAACCAAGGTTTTATTTATTTATTACCTACAACGTATGTTGTTTACCTGTCTATTCAGTAAATAGTTGTCTCTCTTTTTTCCACCACCAAGGGTGTCAATCAGCTAAGTATATATCTGCTGGGTAAAGTTTCCATGTCAAAAATGATATTGTTAAGATACAATAAAGTTTTGTACATACTTTACCTGGCAGATATATACGATTGATGGCCCACCCAACCTCCCCTCATAGGACAGGTAGAAGAGAAATCTGGTTCTAGAACGGTAATCGTTCCTATTCCTGCCACCCAGCGGCAGGGGCGGTAGATCACCTGACCTACCTGCAGCGTGTGCCGCGAAATTCGAATTTCTGTCGGGGACGACGGGAGTCTATAGCTAAGTATATATCTGCCAGGTAAGTATGTACAAAACTTTATTGTATCTTAACAATATCATTTCAACATATGTTTTTGAATTAGGGAATAAATCAGTTCCTCATCTATGTAGGTTCAATCTTTTCATCAAAACTATCTACTATGGCATTTAGAATCTGAGAGAAATGTATTAGTTTTATGTAAATTGTCGAGTTAGATATTATTCCCATTTACCCATGTGGACTTTTTAAATTTCTTTATCCATTCTCCTGCTGAGTCAAAAAAATTTGAGCTATGCACAGTAAGGCCTGTTGTCCCTTTTCTAATCTTCTACAATCCCCTTAAAGCCTCACCATATCTCCCTGTTCCTTTGTTCCATATGCCGCTCTCATAAATACTTGTAACTCGGTCCATGACCGACATTTTGTGTACTGAAAACTACGGCATCTAAAATGACAAACCCCCTTTATTGAAATCTAACAAGGTTTTTGCCTCTGTGAATGCCTCTGCATCATTTTTAATTCCTTTGGCGTTTAAGTAGTTATTCACTCCCCAATCAAAATTTGCACTGGTTGGGACAGAACGCCATCAACAATGCTTGAAAATGGTTAACTCCTGCATTTTATGTTAGTTATCTTAAGCACCAAGTTTGACTGTTACCTGCTTCGGCCATTTTTGCCTTCTTTATGGGAACTCTTATGATTCAAGATTCGCCCCAACCCCTAATAATATCGATATACTTATCCCCACACAAACTGCCAACACAAAAGTAATAATGTATCATTCATCAATAAAAGAAAATAGCATGCACCAATTCCCAATAAACCGCTACAACTTCGAGTTATTGCCTCGCAGATTCAAGGTCAATCAGCTGATCCAATGTGTGTCACTATGTCTAACAGAAAACGGGGAAGAGCGAGAGAGAGAAAAACGTACCGCCGCACTCCCTTCTGAGAAAATTTGCTGAGCTTCGTTCTGCCCATTCTATCACAGTCTCTTTCTCACGCTCAATATACAAAATGAAATATGTCATACACCTTTTTCTAATGCATTGCAATTACAACAAACCCCCAATGTTCGTTGAATCCCTCAAGGATACCTAAATGAAATACACTTGTGAGCAAACTGTTAACACCAACAAAAAAGAAAAGGCCCGGTAAACAAAAGTAAACTTTAACACTTATGTCCTCATAGGTTTTGGCACGTGAACACAAAGTTATTTGCTCTCGCCTTAGCGCATAATATTTAGTTACACTTGCAACCACGCGTAATTTAGTACCGTTATCATTTTATCATTCCCCACTTAAGCCATGTCTTATTCTTACACGCTAGCTAACAGCACTGCCAAGCCCCGCGGACACCCGAAATTCCGTTGACTACACTTAAATCCCCTTTTTGTCTGCAATAGAGAGTCAGTTGCCAAATATACATAATTATAACCACTTTTCCTTAACATATACCTAATCTATCTAATCCTGGTCTCTCCGGAAATGTAATTTATAGGCTTGAATGCTTTTTAACTGCTGCCACTACCTATTACAAGTGTCAAAATGACCCTTGTTTAAATCATTGGAGAGAACTCCGAACTGAGAAAAGTAACCTACCTTCCATAGTCCCTTCGTGTGTCGTCATCTCTGCAGCTAGCTGAAAATCAATTTTTAAACTCTAGGCGGATTCAAACTCCCCGCTAGCACAAAATATAATTTTTTTATTTCCCAAAATAGCTAACATGAAAATGGAATAAAAATGAGTAAAAGAACATCCCCAAAATCGTTAAACCACCATTACTCTTTGCAAAATCATATCTAAGTAAGTACTCCCTCTTATCTCTTTCTGTCCGAATATTCATAGTCTTTATCAATAAAAGTCAACACAAGTCTAGAGAACCCATTTTTAAATGGTGACTTTGAATCCATCTGAAAATGAGAATATGATTATGAAACAATGAAATGTTAAAGTTCGTCAATAAATGAGTGTCACATCACACTTCCCTTTCGTTAGACTGAACTCAATGTCACTACATAAAAGGTATTAACTTTTCAAAGTCTTTCACTTTACCTTTTCCGATGGATCTGAGTGCCTTCCCCTGCCAAAGTCTCGTTGCGACACTACGACAGTTTGTCATCTAATTGGCCCATTATTCACATAATAGAGAGTTTATCTCATTCATTGTTCTAACCATCGTACGTATGTACAACCACCAACAGACGTACGGATACACGTATGCTACTGAACACAGGAACGTATGCACGCTAGTCCTATTCCCATGTACACGAGTTGCCTAGTGCACATACTCAGTGACCTGAAGCGACCTGAAGTAACCTTGTTATATCAGCATTTTGAGGAATCCACTCTTTTCCACCTGTCTCTAACCAGCAAGAGCTAAAGTTATCAACCCCCACCATTTATTTTAACCTATATATGTTTATTTTCACGTCTAACCAAGTGCTTAAGATATATTATGTATATATAGAATACCTATACATGTAGGTATACTATATATATAATATATATCTATATATATATAATATATAATATATATATATATATATATATATATATATATATATATATATATATATATATAAATATATATATATATATGTAAGTGTTTACATAATAAAAATATGGAATGTAGTCCATATATAAAAGACTAAAACTAAAGAGGTCAACCAATTATTGCTTGCAGGAATGTGATCATACTAGAGACGCTAAAGATGACGTATACAATAAAGTAGGCTAAGATAACATGCCGTCACCTGTAGTCATTCAATTGTTTATAAACTTTAGTCCAAGCTCCCTGCTTGAGACAACTACCGTGACCTATAATTCAAACGGCCTACGTGATCTGTAGTGTGTCTCATTTGATTGTGTGTTCATATGTAACTATGCAGAAGCCAGGTACTATGTCGTACCTCTAAGTAAATGGGGATACAATCCACAATGAAGTAAATTCCTCTTGTAGTTTAAAATATAAATTACTTGTATAGGATTAAAGCTATCGACCATCAACTGTGGTCTTGTTCACTAAAGTGTGATATGTCACCTCAAGGAACTGACAAGAAAGAGCACAAGCATTTTGAAAAAAACCAACGGTTAGGAAACAAGCTAGTTCAAATTATGAATGATCAGGCGTTGAGCCCTCGTTCTTTCCAGAATTCGTCTTGATCTTTGTGGGGGAATGTTTCTATTGTCAACTGCTTGTTCTATGGTGGTTGGGTGGTTAGTTGGAGAAATGACCTGAGTGGAGTAAACAGGAGAGGAAGCAGCATCGTTATTGGCACATATATTTCTAAAGTTTGAAATTTTCCCTTTCCTACATATCTCCTCACAAATAGCTGTATTTTCTGTAATGCCAGTATTTCCTGCAAAGGTCTCGTTTAATGAAATTAACGCCCCTTCTACTACTCGTCTCAAAGTCTGGTCGTTACATGCAAAAACAACCTTTGTATCTTTAAAATTTATAGCGTGGTTTTTTCTCCCATGTATGTTGCGCAATTGCGCTGTATGAACTGCAAGCAGCAACGTGTTCTTCCCTTCTCTTATCAATGGAACGTCCGCTTCTCCCACGTAACATTCATTGCAATCACTACAAGGTATTACATATACTCCTACATTCTCTCTATTACCCGGGTATTTTTAATGAGTTTTCTTCTTGATTGTTACTATTGTACTGAAAAACTACGTTGAAGCCGTTCTTTTTTTTCCTTTAAGCTGCCTAGAAAATTTATCAAGTTCTCTGTTATAAGGAAGAGCAAGAGATGCCTTAAAATCTGCCTTTTCAGTTATATCATGAGGGGCGTAAAACATCGATCTAGCTTTAGATAGACACTGTAGTATGAAAAACTTTGGGTAACAGTTTAGTAAAACTATCTACCAAGAAATTTATTTCGGCGTCAATGAACTGGGGATCACATATTCGGTATGCTCGAAAAAACAAATTGGTTAAAACGTTGTGCTTTACTTTCGGTTCATGATATGAACTACAAGAGGAATTTACTTCATTGTGGATTGTATCCCCATATGTAACTATGTCATCTGATTATATGTTCATATGTTCGAGCTACTGTCTGTTCCTTTATGACTGGTAACCGAGATGGTAGTAAGGCAGAAGAGATTAGCTATCGTCATTAGAAGACCTGTACCTCTTTACCTAAGCTTTTATCATGTAGAGAGAATAGAATTAGACATCATCATTGGCAGAAAGTGATCAGCTATCGTCATTAGAAGACTTGTACAATCATACCTGATCTTCACCGTGCAAATTCAGAGAATACAAGTATTTTTGTACTTCGTGGTTTCTACTAGATCCTCACCTCATCACCGAATCGTCATGAGTTTAACACGTCTTCGTCATAACCAATGAAGATAATACCGACTTTGTAAGTGATCTACAAACCCCAAGACACTCCATTGAATATGGAAGTGCCAATACCAACCGACTTAGCGTAAGATTATCGCAAGTCTAACATTACCTCATAGGGCGCCTTATAGTACAAGGCAAACAGCCCTAAAAAGTGGTGGCAGCGACTGTACGCGCCTAAAAGTTGTGACAGCGGTTCCAGAAGAACTCTACAACTTCTCCGAAGAAAAACCAGAATAATAAATCATGAAGTCAACGACGACGAAAGCAAGAGATTCTTCAAGCAACTTAGTATCATCGTTTAGTGAATAACTTCAAGAAACAAACCCGACGTGTCCTTTTCCTACGGCAACGCAAGCTTCGTCTCTCAGAATCATTCAGAAAATAACATCGTTAGTGAGCGTTTCCGGCACTTCAAGAAACAAACCGAACGCGTCTGCAGCATCGGATCTTAAAGGGCTCGAATCATCGAAACAACGCGCACGGGGGAAACTCAAGCCAAAAAACCAGGTCATCCGCTAAATAGAGAAGGAGGACCAAGGCCGTGTGTCGTTATCGGAACACCGTGACTTCCCACAAAAGCAAGCTAAGTACAATTTTTTTATTCATTTTGGGAGTAACTTGAGTGTTCCTTTACAGGTCGAATTTCGTTATTCCTGTGGCTGAAGTTACGAGACATTCTCAATCTTACTTTTTTACAGAAATTATCTACATCATTGAGAATATCGCTACTGCGAGTTTTATCTTTGAGTGTCTGTTTCCAGAAGTTCTACTGAAATATCATAATCATATACTATGTTAATTTTATCATTTTGGTGATTATTAATCCCTTACGTAACAAATCATATTAAACAGTGAATATGCTTTACGCAGTGGACGTCTGTATTTTTATACAGATCATGGATAGGGTCGTTAGGCACCGTAGTGATTAGAAAACACACAAAAACAAGTGGAACACCGGTACAATCTAGATAAATTAGAGGTAACACTATTTCGGGTCATGACAATAAATGCTCCTTTGCAAAGTCCCGATCGCAGTTTTAGCCTTGAGTTTTTTGAGTTATATAAAATATCGAACCTCAATGACTCAACTTAACTTTAAAAATACGGCTGGATTGCAAGGAATAACATGTCTGTAAAAAAAACTTTCATTGGGCTAAATGTACTGACCAGGATATCTTCACTATTTCAAATTTTAGCAAAGAATGAAGTAAACAACAGCAAGTACAAACAGTTATTATTGAACGCAGTAGAGATAACTTGCCTTAATAGTAATCGCTCAGTTCCTAATAGTTCGTCATTCCATACGTTCGTTGCTTTATCCGTAACCAACAACAGAATGCTTAAAAACATACAATACGTTGTCGATGGTAATAAAGAGAAGGATCCTGATTATTACAAAAAGAAATAGGTAAACAGTAGCCCTAATTATCAGAATCAAACAAGCAACTCGGTTACTGTGTCACCTAGTCAGCGGTCAAGGTCAGTCAAAACTGCCGAAGGGTTGTTTCAAAGCATAGCAATTCCACACAATAAGCGACTCTAGCAGAGTGGGGAAAGGCGATGTTTGGATCATACATGCCAATATCTTTTGAATTAAAAAAGGATTTTCCTATGAAACACACGACCGTATCAAGTAATCAGAAACAGGTTATCGTTTTTTTTTTTAATACCTAAGTTATTATAAGTAGTGGTGGATTAAGCTCAACTGTAGCGCCGAAAAAAAAATTAGAATATCTTGTTTTTATACCTTTAGTGACGTATATCCTGTATTTACGGACTCACCGTCTGTTGTTCAAACTTCTCTAATGAAGTCCAATAGCGAGCGCTTACAGATACCTCTATAGTTATAAAAAACATTGATCTGTATCTATCCTCCTGCAAATAAGGCGTGTTTATCAAAGGAAAATCCTATAAACCTTCAAACATATTAAAATCCGTTTGAACAAAAAGAGACTTATATAGAGGAACTATACATTTGTCTCATAAATCGTAACATTGTTTCAAGACCCAACAGAATTCTCCCACAAACCGCAGTCGCAGTCTGCACGCAAAATCTCGAGTAGCATGCACCCTCGAATGTCTTAGTGCGTGTAAAAAGACCTTGCTGGGAAATGAAATTTTAATCCTTCCCAAAAAAAAGACACTCTGAAATATAACGATTTCCGCGAACAAAGCCCTAGACACGGTTGACTAGCAGCAAACAAGTTAAATCTAGTGATCCACAAACGTTATACATATCGTGGATATGGAAGTTATAAATATCGCATTTTTTATTGTTGCTAATTTTTGATTCCGCCCAACCAGTCGTAGATGAATCTCTCATACTCTATCTAAAGTAATATCCGTAAAGTCATTCAAGCAGAGGTGATTCAGCAAAAAAAAAAAAAAAAAAAAAAATTATCTTTTATCTGAATACCAGAAGTTTCTCCCATCAGCGAGTGATCTCTGGGAAAAAACGGATGTCATTGAAAACAACATACGGTCTAAGGACAAACATAAAGCTATATACGTACCTTCGTGTGTAATAAATACATTTATTCAGTTTACAGGATCTGTAAATATAAACCCATGACCTGAGGTCATGGCATTAGGAGGGTCCTACGTGACCAAAGCAGATCTAGATTACGCTATGCGCTGTCTGCAGTAGCCTGGTCTAGCTCTGAGCGTTGTCAACATTTTATGTTAATGATAACTTTGCACAACAAACTTCCAGGGTGGGAAGCGGTTGACCTGTTAACCTACGCTGGAAACTTGTAACTTCCGAGCCGGCAGACTACGTATGTTTTTATATGAATCGCTGAGATAGCTAATGTTCCGCTATCGACGCGATGCTTTAGAATGGCAGTTTCCGTGCCAACCTTCAAACATATCGGTCTTCCGACCGAGCTGCATCTCCTAGTATGGAGTTACAGAATAAGTTGTTATATCTGTTCAACTATCTGTTTGAATCATCTCCTTTAGTTAGAAGAACCACTCTACTAAGATATCCCAAGGAGATGGGAGGAACCAGAAATACTTACGAATGACAGTCGTAAGGAGAACACAAAAAAAGTCTATCGCAAAGCGAAGAGACTTAAATGTGGTGGCAGCGTATAACGAAGAATAAAATTAACAAGACCCATATCAGCCGACCGAAGGTCTACAAGAACCAACTTCCACCTTCAACATCAAAACTAAACAGAGGAAACGGGATCTTCAATCAAACGCAACAGTTATGAAGACGCAGATATGTCCTTCATCGAGAAGAATACAAGCATTAACACCGACGTTTGAGCGACTGTTGTCACTTATCTTCGAGAATCTACACCGGACGAGAGCAGCATCGAACATCAACGGAAAGAAGAAACAAACACAGGAAACATCACGCGATCACGAGCAAGGACACAGAGAGTAGAGCAAGAGGCAGTAGTGCAAGGACGGAGGCTGTGACGTCATCAATCTTGAATTCTTCCACACATCGTGCACCGAGAGAAGACCGTGACGTCATCACGACTTCCGACGCGAGACTTAGACAGGAACTGAGACGTCATCCCATGTCAACAATCCTTCGCAATATAATCTGGAGCTAAGTACCATTTTATCTATTTCAGGTTCTTTCCTCAGTGAAGTGTTTTTGTTCATCAGGAGTCGATCATCCAGTATTTCTGGGGGTGAGTTGTTCGCCATATTGAATCTTCCTTCATTACAGAATCAATCTTCAAACTACGAGTTCTCGCCCGCAGATTAATTTTTTCTCTTCTCGTTGTTGCTAATCGTTTCTTGCAGGAATTCTCCGTATAATATTTTATCAAATTATCTGTATTTTTGTATCTTTTGGGGATTTTCCCTATTATTATAACACATTTATACAGTACATTGCATATGTGTTTACGTAGTGGTCGAGTGTACTCTTATAGATATTTTGATAGGAATCGCAAGGAATAGAAGTGATAAGAAAAAAAGAAAAAAGTGAAAGTGGAAATGGCAACTACTCCGGCTGGCAACCCCAATGTGGTGACTCTCGTTAGCGCGAGGTCAGCAATTGTCCCGTTTTCAAGGTCGGGTCAATGGGTTCCTGCCTCAGAATGTTGAGGCATGGATCTCATCTGTAGACGCTCATTTAAATGCAAAAAGCATCACAGACCCAGCAGTACAATTACAGGAGGCCAAAAGCTTCATAGACTTTGCTAGGTAGACGCAAGTGCGTATCTAAGGGGGGTTTCTTTCCAAGAGGCGCTTACATGGGACGAGTTCAAAATCAGTTACGTCCGTGTACGGGGGTGAAGAGGCTTTAGATGTAGTATTGGCATTGAGAAATATCCTTAAACCAAGCCTCCATGACTCAGCTTAATGTTGTCGAGCGGGCGGCGCTAATTGCCGACCGCCTAAATGAATATCAAGTTAGTTTAAGTAACTCCGTGGGTTACGAGTGCCAAAATCAACGTGAAAGATTTTATCCGTTTTGATCTACCTTACGTCTATCACTACAATGTTGCCTGAAGCGTTAGTGCGGTGTGACAAAAAATTGGCAGCCCAACAGTACGGAATTAGATGTGTATAAACAAATCAAAAAACACATGTCTAAATGTACCGACCTAGATCCTTCGCTCATTCAGTTTTTGCAAAAAAATGAGAACAAGCCACAACAAGTAAATGTGGTACATAATAATAATCAAGTTGCAGGGGTGGTTTGTTATAACTGTAAACGACCAGGTCATGATTTCAGACTGTCGGACCGAGCGTTTTTTGTTTCAATACGCAATAGTTCAACTCATTCATATAACCGTTGCTACTCGAGGAATCAACAGCAGAATGCCACAAACACGCAACAGTTGCCAGTGCAAATAAAAAGAAGGGTCCTCAGTACTATAGAAGAAACAACCAAACGGAAATTCTGCACAAATGCAGAAACAAACAAATCGTGCTTCAGGTACCTCTGTTCCTTGGGCCGTCTAGCCAGAACTCGCAAGGGCAAGCGAATTTTCAAGGTGTGATAAACAAACAAATACCACGTTAGTTCACTCCAAGGGGGGGAGAGGGTCGATGTTGGGTCATCAATATCAACATCTTTTGTATCAAATAATCACTTTTAATCATTTATCAGATCATTGTGAGGCAATTGATTTTCCTATGAAACACATGGCTGATTCCAAAAAATCTGTGCAGGTTCCAGTAGATTTGCAACAAATTCATGCAATTATTAGTCAAAACGAGTTGCGACCACCTTACATGCAGTAAATTTTGGACCATAAGTCATTCACTTTGTTCTTTGATTCTGGTAGTCCACGTAATATCATGGATTTAAGGACTCATCATTTACTCTTTTTCAAATTTCCCTATAGAAAAGTCCAGAATAAGGCTCTCAGGCATAGGGAATAATGAATTAAATGTTTGTAGGCGTAACTCATGTACAGTACCAAGGTCGGTAACAGCGCACGTTTTGTTCTGATTCCTTTATCGTTGTACAAAACATTAATATGTATCCCGCAGTAATTATCGGATACCCGTCTATGGGCACTCAAAATATATCTTAGCACCTGCAAAACACGGCATGTATATCAAAGGGAAATTCTATAGGTCTTCTAATACCCTAAATCATTTTAGATAATAAAGAGACGACAGAGTTGTCACTTACATCACAGAAACCAATCACCTTTGTCTCATGAACCAAGAAATAATACAGGCAACCCACAGAACTCTCGCTCACCCGTAATATCAGCTTGCACGGCAAACTCTCGAGCCTAACGTAACTTCGACATATTAGTGCGTTTGTAAAGAGAACCTTGCCAGGATCTGAAACATTAATCCTTTCCGAAACTCTGAAAAACACACGGATTATCCGTCACACAAGCCATTTTATACAGTCGGCTCACAACAACAATGTAACATCGAAGTCTGTAATCATTTGAATACCACTTTAGTAATCCACAAAAATCAACATATCTTGGATGCCGAAGTTTATAAACATCGCATTCTTACCGTAGCTGAGATAAATCACGCTCAATCAGTTGCGGATGAATCCTTTTGCAATCTATGAAGAACAAAATCAATAAGGACATTCAAGAAGAAGAAATTCAGCAGAAATTCTTGAATCTTTTAACTAAATATCATGATGTTTTTTCCACTACGGATGGAACCTTAGGAAAAACGGATGTCATCGAGCATCAAATAAGGCTCAAGGACAAACAGAAAGTAATCTATGTACCTTCGTACCAACTTCCTATGAAATTTCAGAATGAGATAACAGAGGAAGTAGGTAAAATGCTAAAAGAAGGAGTCATTAGAAATCAAACAGCCCTTATAATTTTCCGTTAATAGTAGTACCGAAAAAAGATCGAACTTGGCGGATATGCGTAGATTTTCGTCGTTTAAATGAAGAAACAATCCCTGACAGATTCCCAGTACCATGTCCGATGATATCCTATCTTTACTAGGTCAGAACAAATATTTCACAAGCTTAGACCTACTAAAGGGATTTCATCAGATTCCGTTGGACAAGAGAGTATCCCATACACTGCCTTCAGCACAGCCAGGGGACATTATGAATTTTTGCGTATGCCTTTTGGTTTTACGTTTGTGCTCCTATAACTTTTACTCGTATGATAAACATCGTGTTTGGAGACTTGTTAGGAGATATCCTACATGCCTACAGGACGACCTAGTAATCTTTTCCAACACATTAGAAGAACATTTACGTAAATTAGAGTTAGTGCTACAAAGACTAAGGCAGCATAATTTAAAGGGTAAAGATAAGTAAGTGTGAATTTTTTAAAACAGAACTAGTCTATTTCAGGTTTTCACGGTTTCTAGTGAAGGTCTTAAAGTCGTCCATGATAAGGTGTCGGCTATCCGTAACTTTCCGAATACCTACTAACGTCAAGGGAATACAGCATTTTTAGGCTGTAGCGGCTACTACCGCCGCTTTATACGGCAACTACTCAATCATAGCCGCTCCCCTAACCGATCTTATAAAAAAGGGCGTAGATTTCGTATGGTCTGAAATTCATCAACAGGCGTTCGATAAATTGAAAGATGAACTGTGTAGTTCTCCTATCTTGAAATTTCCTGACTTCGGTAAGGAATTTTTCATAGCAACAGATGCCTCAGACCTAGGAGTGGGGTGGTGGGGGTTTTATTGCTTCAACAATATGATAAACAGTTTTTCCCTATAGCTTTTTATTCACGTAAACTGAGACCCTTCCGAAAGTAAATATGCAGTAATAGCCAAGGAAGGGCTCACTATTGTTATTCACTCGTGCATTTTAAATTCCATATATACGGTTATCCCGTCAAGGTTCTCACTGATCATAATCCCTAACCGACTTCTTTAAAGGCTTTAGTCACAGCCCCAAGCGAACTCGGTGGCACATGATCATTCAGGACTTCGGCGCGAGGATCGGGTATTTACCATGGGAAGCAAATATCTTGCTGATGCATTATCATGCAACCCCTCTTCATCTTGTACCGAGCCATTAGCTGAATTAATAGATATCTCAACCTCCACGCCCATTGTTAAAACTATATCTGAACAGGAAGATCTGGCTGGAGTGCTGAACTATTACAGACAGAACAAAGAAAAGATCCGCAAATAGAAAAAATCATCATTGCGTTAAACGGAAATCCGAAGGAAAAGGAATACCTAAAGTATAAGCAGCAGAATTATATCATACAGGACAATATCCTGTGTAGATCTGTGACGAGGAAAACCCGCAACACACCGCAGTTGAATAACAACCAGGTGGTGGTGCCTATCTCACTCATACCCACTGTCTTAAAATGGTTGCATGAAAATCCACTGCATGGACACCCGGGTTATTCCTTGATGTCACAGAAAGCCAAATCCTTATTTATTGCATACGATGCTTACAGATATGTAAAAAAGCACATAGCAAATTGTCGTCACTTGTCAAAAGAATACAAAGGGCCACCGAAAAGACACCTGTTCAGCCTAGGGGGCATTACCCCCGCCGTGGCCAAATCAACCCTTTTGAAAGAGTACATTTAGATTTATTAACAGGATTTTACGAGTCAGACAGAGGAAATAAGCACCTCCTAGTAATTATAGACGCTTTGACTCGATATACAGAACTTATAGCGCTTAAAACAAAACCGCGGTCGAGTGCGCTAGGAAGTTTTACGAGTGCTACATTTGTAAACATGGAATTCCACACATCATTATATCAGACTCGGCGGGGAGTTCAATAATCATTTCCTTAACTCCTTGTGCGAATTCCTTGTATAAAGAAATCAATACCATGATCTTATCACCCAGATCTAATGGGCTAGTGGAAAGGGCAAATCGTAAGGTTTTTAAACATTTTAAGGGTCACCTAGGGGGGGGCAGACCCCACAACCTGGGACATTGCCGGCTACCCTGCGTAACTAAGCACACTTAATCACTCGTATCATGTGTCTATTAAAAATGACCACCCGCACGAGCACTGTACGGTATCCCGGCTAGAACGCCTTTCCACATCTTAACGCCTACAACTAATTTATCAATCCTCTAAAGGATGTTATGGATGCAAGCATAAGTCGATATAATATACTTCGTAAGATCTAGAAGAAACACAAATAATAATGAAAAAAATCATGATAAAATAGCTAAGCCAACTAGAACATATGCCGTGGGCGATCAGGTATACATACAAGTATAAAACGTACGTAAGGTTTAAATTATAAACTGACACCTAAGTTTGAATGGCCCGTTTAACATTTTAGAAAATTTAACGGCCAATAGATTTAGGGTTCAAAATGTATCCAAACCCCATGATGTGAGAATAGGTCCCATTGGCAACATATCAGAATCTAAAGAAAGGTAGATGGAGTGAGGGAAAAAATGGTTGTATTTATGAAACTTGTATAATAACTTATCCATATATATCTATTAATCATATTTTGTATGTAAACCTATTCTTTTACGCGAGTTATTACATATGTTTTACTCATTGCAGGTTTCAAAATGAATCTGTTATTGTTAGGAGTGATATTGTGTATTCAGACATCTTTGTTGTATGGAAAGAGCGCTAGGACGAAAGAAATAGAATTTAATCATGGCTCGATTATCGAGAGAATAGATGATGTATTCATCGTGTCAAGTAATATTGTCATAGAGGTAGATATGCATGCAATATTTTTGCCTGAAGATGACGTCCTTAAAACTTAAAGAATGACCTGATGAGGTTGCTATTTCGCTTAAGGAAATGCACGACGTTTAATTTTCATGCTAACTCAGAGATTTCGCTAGCTCAAACACTAAGCTCGCGGAAATGTTGTCTTATGACATACAAAATAAAACCACCGCCGAGGCAGAAGAACTTGCTCGTGACCTGCTGATGTGGTCTGTGCGGCACAATACTCTCGAACGCCGCAACCCGCTTATTCTGGCTGGACTAAAACATCTTAGGATCAGTTTGCGAATCTAGGCTTAGGAATTTCAATCGCCTTAAGATAAATAATCAAAATAAAAGAATTGATTTTTGCAACACAAAACCGAATTGGCTTTGTCTGAACTTCGCAGCAGTTATCTTCAATTAATCAAATAATGAGTATCGTTAATGAACATTCAAATAATATCTATCAGGTCATGGAAGTTCAACATTTGCTGGCTACATTAGCTTACTATAGTTCGAAAATAGATCATATCCGTGTGAAAATATCACACATTTTATTGAAAAGTCAAAAGATGACGTAGAAGTGATTACGTTAGCAACAAAGGGTGTGTTATCTCCTCACCTCATGCCTATTAAAGATCTGACGTTAACTTTGGAAAACGGACGGGAGAAACTAGGTTATTAGACGCCCATAAAGTAGAGTTCTATTATAGCCTAATATCAGTCAGCGTTGAAAATTATAGAATTATGATCACAATTCCTTTTGATTCTTCCGATGCTTGGCAATCATACAAAATAGCACCGTTTCCTACTTTCATGACGAATAACTCAAGTCCAGTAATATCCAATTTGACGGGGCATGTACTGATTTCTTCTGATAAGAAATCATTTACAGTCATTAAAGACTTAGATAAACTCACTCACTGTTCAGAAGCCATGAATAATAAAATTTGTACAGCTGACTCTTTTGAATTCTATCCTATATCAACGGATTCATGTGAGTTAGGCATAGTGCTAAACGGCTCTCTCTCTCATACAAGCGAAGGTTGTCTGGGGAAACTTTATCCCTTTTACGGTAATAAATTCAATTACAGGATGAATAATGGTTCCTGGATCCGTTACGATAAAGCCGGATTCGACGTAGTGTGTCCAGATGGGACCACCGCCCATGCCCCTATCTTTGTAGCAGCCGATGGTTGTACGGGGACATCTACAAACTACACCGTCAGAGGGGTCAACACGATAATACGTGAGAAGGCGTTATTTTGCTAACTACACTTGGGCATACAATCATCCCATCACTACCTCTCCCATACAACGCACGTTGGCTCATCGTTTGACGCAACTGGCTGAGATGAACCACGCGTCAACGACTTATGCAGGTGAGAAAATCTTCGCTACTACATTCTGCTAGCCGTGTTCAGCGTGACGGACCATATTGGTTTACGCCGTCAACATCTTTGCTTGGCGTAGGCTGAGGCGTAAACAGAAGGAAATCTCCAAGGGAATTGGATTGGCCCTGTCTAGATGACGTACCCGTTAAACTCAAGTCGTTTGAGTTTAGGGCCGCCTGAACCTGGCCACTTCAGTTTGTGCCTAGGGAATTGTCTGGAATTGTGTTGTGTGTGAAAAGCGGTCCGTATGCTGGCAAAAATGTAGGACAAGAAAGACTCACGCCTTTGCATTTGAACAGTTAAAGTATCTCCCGGGCACCTAATAAAACATTATAGCCCATATTATACATTAATATATTCTAAAGGTATTTTTTGGGCACCTAATAAAATATCAGCCCTATATATTGCATTTGTGCAGAATTACATAGTTTATACTATTATACCATTGTACAATTATATTTATCATTACAAAGAGTGTCAAGTACTCTTTAACAATTATCCATGATCATGCTATAATCATTATTTAGTAACCATTATTCTTAATCAGGTTACCTATTATCATATTATCATGTATACATGTTAATCTTTTGATTTTTTACCTTTTTATTTATTTTGGGTACCTAATCATATTATTACCAAACATGGATCTATATTTTCCATGCATTTATCTTTGTTTATGAATATGTCAACAAGGGGTATGTAACAGAACCTTTTTATGCATTTAATCACTTATTATGTTATACCTAGACGTATGTTACGAGCACGCTCCTATGAACAATGTTTAAAGTAATTTTTTTGTTATTCAAGGCTTGAATAGGTAGCAGTCCGAGCCTAATGTAATAAATACATTTATTCAGTTTTACAGGATCTGTAAAATATAAACCCTATGACCTGAGGTCATGGCATTAGGAGGGTCCTACGTGACCAAAGCAAGATCTAAGATTACGCTATGCGCTGTCTGCATTAGCCTGTTCTAGCTCTGAGCGTTGTCAACATTTTATGTTAATGATAACTTTGCACAACAACTTCCATGGGAATCGGTTGACCTGTTAACCTACGCCGGAAACTTGTACTTCCGAGCCGGCGGACTACGTATGTTTTTATATGAATCGCTGAGATAGCTAATGTTCCGCTATCGACGCGAGCTTTAGAATGGCAGTTCCGTGCCAACCTTCAACATATCGGTCTTCCGACCGAGCTGCATCTCCTATAGGAGTTACAGAATAAAGTTGTTATATCTTTTTCAACTTATCTGTTTGATCATCTCCTTTAGTTAGAAGAACCACTCTACTAAGATATCCCAAGGAGATGGGAGGAACCAGAAATACTTACGAATGACAGTCGTAAGGAGAACACAAAAAAAGTCTATCGCAAAGCGAAGAGACTTAAACGTGTAGAACCCCAATGAAATTTCAAAATAGAGATAAATGACGAAGTTGAAAAATGTTAGTAATAGGAGTCATTAGGAAATCAAATAAGCCCATATAATTTTTCCCTCAAAACGTCATGCCATAAAAGATCGGACTTGGCGTATCTGCGTAGATTTCTGTCGCTTAAACAAGGAAACGACTCCCGATAATTTCCAGTGACATGTACCGACGACATCTTATCTCTGTTATGTTAGAATAAATTTTCACCAGCTTGGACTTACTTAAAAGCTTTTACCGATACCATTAACCTAAGTGATTGTGCCTCATACACAGTTTTCAGCAAACTCAGGGACATTATCAATTTTTACGTATGCCTCCGGCTTACGTTGCGCCCCAATTACAATATAGTGGTTTGGAGACTTTTAGGGGATACCCTACATGCTTATATGGTTGGTCTTATAATCTTTTCTAAATACCTTAGAAGTACATTCACATAAACTAGAGCTAGTGCTACAGAGACAAAGACAAATAATCTCAGAGTAAAATATCTAAATGTGAGTTTTTAAAAACCGAACATGTTTATCTAGGTTTTATGTGTCTAGTCAAGGTCTCAAAGTAGTCCATGATAAGGTGTTGGCTATTCATAACTTCCGGTACCTATTAACATAAAAAGGGGATACAGCACTTTGCACTGTAGTGGGTATTACAATCGTATACAATATATAACTCTTCAATCATAGCAGCTCCTTTAACAGATCTTACGAAGAAGAGCGTTGATTTATTATGGTCTAAAAAGCATCAACAGGCGTTCGATATCTTAAAAGCGGAATAATGCAGCTCACCTAACTTAAAAATCCCTGATTTAAATAAGGAAATTTTTTTTTATTGCAACAGACGCCTCAGACCAAGGGGTAAGAGGGGTACTACTTCAGTAATGATAGACAGTTCTTTCCTATACTTTTTATTCACGTAAACTAAAGCCCTCTGAAAGTAAATATGCAGTGGAATAGGCAAGGAAGGGCTAGGTATCTTTAACTAACTATACATTTTAAGTTCATAGTCTATGGCTATCCTGATAAAGTCCTTACTGAACATGATCCTTTACCGAGTTTTTCAAAGGCTTTAATCACAGTCCAAAAGGAACTCGGTGACAAATGATCATTCAGGTCTTTGGAGCCAAGATAAGATATCTACCTGGGAAAGCTAAATTATCATAGCTGACAGCATTATCCCGCAATCCCAGACCACCTACAGCAAAGAACCATTAATTGGACTAAAAGATATAGAAAACATCCGTAGCCTATTGTTAAAACCGTATCTAAAACAAGAAAATTCCTTAACCCAAGATATCTCGGAGCATTGAATATCTGGGTTAGAGCGCAGAACTGTTACAAACTGAACAAAGCAAGAGTCAACAGACATAACCCAAACAATAACACTTCGAACGGAAACAGAGTCAGCAGCAATAAACACCAAACAATAACACTTCGAACGGAAAAAAACAGGGTCAGCGGCTAAGCAAAAACAATAAACACTTCGAGCAGAAACCCTAAAGCAAAAGTATATTTAAAGTATGTGTATCAAAGAATAATGTAATCAAATGTATATTATATGTAGGTCCGTGACGAGGAAAAACCCGAAGAACACAGCAGATGACTAACGACCAGGGTATAGTAATAATCTCTTTCATACCAATCGTCATAAACTGGTTGCATTCCGTCATTCAGGGTTCCCTACTATGTCACAGAAAGCCAATCACTGTTTTACTGGCCTACAATGCCTACAGATATAAAAGCACATAACTGATTGTAACACGTGTCATGAAAACAAGGGACACTAAGACACCTGTCAGTTAAGGGCCTATCCTGTGCCAAATCAATCCTTGAAAGAATATACGTAGAAATTATTAACAGATTACGAGTCTGACAGAGGGAATGAACACTTCTTAGTGTTAATAGTTCCTTGACACGCTATATAGTAATTAATAGCACTAAAAACAAACACCGCAATTGAGTGCGTTAGGAATATATGAGTGCTAAATCAGTAAACATAGAATTCAACACATGATAATCTGACTCGGGTGGTGTAAATCAATAATCTCCTTAACTCTTGTGAATTCATTTCCATTAAGAAAACCAATAATATATTATTTTTCACCCAGAGTCATCGGTTTAGGTAGAATAACGGATAATTAAATAGGAAGTGTCAATGTCTTACGAGTTACAACTCGTGATATTGGATCCGAACTGGATTATAGCGTTCTCGCGGTTTTAAATACCTTTATCATTTATATCTTGTATCTATAGAATTGATGCCGCAAGTAGCCTTATACGGTACGCCGCTAGAACACTTTTCCACATATTCAAGCCAACCATTAATTTATCAATATATATAAAAAAATATATAAATAAATAAATATAAAAAATAAAATAAATATGATACAAGTGGAGTCAGTATAATACACTCCGTAAGAAGTCGGAAGGGTTACAAACTATAATAAAAAGGAATCACGATAAAATCAATAAGCAAAACGTAACCATAGGTTAATTAAATATCCAAATATATATGCGTAAAGATTTGAACTCTAACTTAACGCTTTAGTAATGACAAATAAGCTAAAAGTTCAAACAAACATAATAAAAACCGTACTGACATATTGTCTGTCCGGTGATTTATATTCGTAGTCAACTGAAAAAATAATAAGAATAATAATAAAAATAAATAAATAAATAAATAAAAAAATAAAATAAAAGAGATTTTAAAGTCAGGAAGTCTAGAAGTGAAAATGTTATCTATGGAATAATCCTATATGAATCTTATACAGGCTAATAATATATATAGAATTTGTATGGAAACCTTTTTCATTAGTTTGAATAAGGAATATTTAATTTAACATAATTACAATCATGCAGATTTCCAACATGAAACTAATATATTGTTCAATTTTGGTACTGTTTTTTTTTCAGACATTCTTCTCATGTGGGTGGAGAATTAAAACAAAAAAATATCATTTGAAAATACTAAGTCGTATCTCTTAAGCTGGTGACGACGTCATCAGTTCTAGAAGTCTGTCGCGTTTGCCGTATCAGCATTGATTCCTTTAACCTCAAATATCTGCTTGCACAGGCTTCATCTCGCGCTTGCAAAGCAGATTGACTGGCGAAAGGAATGCTTAGCTTATGAACTTCACATGTGGTTCATAGGTCACATGACATACCACATAACCTATTCTTATCCGTGTGTGCAATGCAACTTTAGTTAAGGACTTGCAATCATTTTAAAATTAATGAACAAAATAAGCAAATAGAATTTCTATAACAACAAAATGAATTAATTTTTTCTGAACCTCATAGACATTTAGAAGTATCAAGATATGTATATGAAATATTTACTTGCAACATTAGCCTATTACAATTCAAGTAAAACATTCATGGGAAAATGTCACATTTTCTTGAAAAACCCAAAGTTTATATAGAAATTAGTTACATAGTGGGTTTTTTCGTTGCATCTCCTACCTATTAATAAAGTTTTAAAAATTAACCTTAGAGGATGCGAGCGAGAAAATTGAATTTGAAACTTTTGTTAGGGGCACATAGGATCAGATTTTATCACAACTTAATTTCAGTTAGCATAGAGAAATACAGAATCATGATTAATATTCTCTTTGAATCTTATGTTGCCTGGCAATCTTACAAATAGCTCCGTTTTCCACTTCTTTGTCTAGTAACTTACTACCAGTAATATCGAATTTTTCTTTGGATTCGTATTGATATTGTTTTATTTTTTTATAATTATTGGATATTTTTACAGTCCTCATAGACCTGGATAGGTTCACTCATTGTTAACGCCATGGATAAAAAAGTTTGTACGGCTGACTCTTTTGAATTCCACAAATATCAGCGAATTCAGTGTGGGTTAAGTCTGGATCTAAATGGCTTTCTCCCCCTCCCGTATTTGGATGTTGTCTGAATTTACTTTGCCCTTGTGACAAATATAATTTCACTTGCAGGCTGATTAATGGAACCTGGTTACAGTATCCTGCAGTACGAGAGTTTCACATCGCAACTTCAAAAAATCGTTCGTCGCTGCGGACGACGGCAGTCGAGTAACAACCGCCTACAATGTGAAAGGAATAAGCACCATCATGGACTTCTTCGACCGACACCCGTATCCCGTCGTTAATCTCGTTTTAATGCGGAACGCTCCGGCGGCTGTCGGAAATCGACTACAAAAGGGACATACTTCTGACAATTACGACCCGAAGGATATTCAACTCTACTTTGCTGGCGAAGGACTCGTGCTGGGGATGATTTTATTCATCGCGAACGTAATCGTGTAGCTTAGGATGCAGAGAATAAGTATGAGCGCAAAATAGAACGTTGGACCCGCCCAGGCAAATTTTCCCCTTGTTTTAACCATTGAAATTGGCCATTTCATTTGGCTATAGGTGGTTGTCTGGAACTGTGTAATGGACGAAAAGTTGTTCGAACGCTAGTTAAATGTGAAGTAGTATAACCTCGGTCATGTATCCTATATATATAAAGTATCATGTATCCTATATATAAATGTCATAAATAACAGAATCGAAATATATTTTTGCGTGTACGCACTAGGAATCTATATATAAATGATCATAAATAACAGAATCGAAATATATCTTGTGTGTACGCAATAGGAATCTGTTTAAAGTGCACATATATTAACCCCCTCTTACGCCGGAGCCCTAAAAATCAAAACGTCTCCCGTATGCCGGGCCTGTTTGGAGTGAGCGCGGAAGTGGAAAAAATAATTTTTTCAAAATTACAGCGCGCCGGTACTTTTGAAGATTAAGAGTTCATTTTTGGCTCCTTTTTTTGTGTCATTGCCTGAAGTTTAGAATGCAACCATCAGAAATGAAAAATAATATCATTATCATATGTAAATAATGCGATATATGGTAGCAAAAAAAAAAATTCATACATAATTGTATTCAAATCACGCTGTGCAGAAAACGGTGAAAGCTAACCAGTTACTTTTTTTTGCGTTGTATTGTACACTAAATTGCGATCATTTTGATATATAATACATTGTAAAACAATAAAGCAACACCGGAAAAATATTATCACAAATGATGTACGAATTCGTAACGAGCGGACGTAAAAAAATTTTATTTTCAAAAAATTCACCGTAATTCTAAATAATGTTCTAGAGACTTCCAATTTGTTTCAAAATTAAGAAAAAGATTGAATATTACGATACTGTAAGAGTTTTAGATTAGAATTGCAGATTTCGACCATTTCGGACAAGTTAAATTTGACCGAATGTCGAAATTTTAATATATATATTTTTTATATGGACATATTTCGAAGATGGAAAAAGCTACAACCTTCAAATTATTTTTTATTGTATTCTTCATGAATTTGCGCACATTTTGATATATGAAACTCTATAAAAAGGCTAATATGAAAAGGAGCAAATATTAGGATAATGCCATGTACGTATTTCGGAGACTTGCGGCCGCGAATCGGCGCGCGGAGTGAAGGTAAATATATTTTTCAAAAATTCACCATAAATCACAATATTGTTTTAGAGACTTCAAATTTGTTTTCAAAATGAAGAAAAATGACAGAATATTACTAGGCCGTAAGAGTTTTAGCTTACAATTGCTTTTTTTCACTATTTCGGTAAAGTCCAAATTTGTTCCCCGAACGTGGTTTTTTTTGTTTTTCTATTTATCGTGATTTATATGCAAATATTTCGAAAAAAGAGAAAAGCTACAACCTTCAATCATTTTTAGTTGTATTCTACATGAAATTACGCACATTTTCATATATAAACTTTATGTAACAGCTAATTTTAAATGGTGCAAACATTTCGACAATCGCACAAAAAAATTCTGATTTTTTCGGAAGTTACGCGCGAACGTAATGTTTTTTTTTTTCATAAATTCACCATAAATCGAAATTTTGTGCTAGAGACTTCCAAGTCGTTGCAAAATGAAGGTAAATGATCGAACTATTACTAGAATATAAGAGTTTTAGCTTACAATTGCGTTTTCGACCATTTCGGTAGAGTCAAAGTTGACCGAAAGTTGAAATTTTTGCACTTAACGTTATTTATATGAAAATATTTCAAAAACTGATAAAAGCTACAACCATGGGTTGTTTTTTGTTGTATTGTGCAGGAAATTGCGCACATTTCCATATATAAAACTTTATGTAACGGCAAATTTAAAGGGTGCAAACATTAGGACAATCGCACAAAAAAATTTATCGGAAGAGTTATCGCACGAACGTAAGGAAAAAGTTTTTTCATAAATTCATAAATCGAAATATTGTGCCTAGAGGACGTCCATAATTTGTTGCAAAATGAAGGCAAATGATTGATATTACTATAATGTAAGAGTTTTAGCTTACAATTGCGTTTCTCGACCATTTCTGTAGAGTCAAACGTTGACCAAAGGTTGAAA
>NC_061087.1:36223883-36226383 GCF_015104395.2 Macrobrachium nipponense | reverse complement strand
ATATTCACCAAATTCCTTTGCTATAATATTGTCATATTTATATATACCAAATTCTTATCACCAATGGAAACCACAATATTTATCGTCATTCTTTTCTTTAATACTTATTGTACAAGATGGTCAAATATGTTTCTACAATCATTCCTCATACACTGGGAACCCTACTGTTATGTTAATGTCATAGTTTACGTTACAACTAGCCTCTCATGTGGTGTTTACTTTATAAATTTAGCAAAGTTTCCCTTTAAATTACTTTGAGTTATTCTGATATATCAACATTAGACATTACTTCATATTTTTGCCAATTAGGCTGCGGATTCAAATATTTCAAAAATACAATCCATATCTGATGCTTTGGTAAGATTTTAATGACGAAAATCAATTAGACACAGCCCTCAAATGGACTGTAGGATTATGCAATATTGATCAAAATTATTGTCCATTTTCTGGGCATATAAACATTAATTTTTAGAATCTCAGAGTCCCCTCTACTGTCACTTCTGCGAAGCCCCAGCAATCTATCACTCCTGTAGGTCATCACATTCCATATCGTGTCTAAAGATTTGTGCCACAAGAAAGAAGGGCCAGCTTTTATGGCGATAGGTAATGATGTGATCTATAACTTGCATTGATGAGGTTGAGAATGCTTTTGAAGTTTTTCCAGAACATGTTTTAGGAGAGGAATCCTCTGCTTGAGGCCCAAATTACTCCATGATTATGTATCCATGGCTACTCACGAAGTTGGGGAAATGAATGAGTTGATCATTTGAGTGGATGGGGGATTGGCCGGCAAGGTTGGGCAGTCACTCACTGTGGGAAGTTGGCTGGCATTTGCAGTAGGTGAAGCCTGTGCCCATACCCCTCCATAGGGTGTCAGTAAGTACACTTGGGGGGTTGGGGGTTGGTTCCAGATTAGGATATAGCTTGAAACTTTCCTATAAGGACCGAAATTCTTGCCTTTAAGAACATCGAGGTGTTGAAATAGGAAGCTAATCCTGTAAGCCACTTTATGTTTAATTTTGCATGGGAGATCATGGAACATAAGAGGGTAGCAGCCTGTGAGAACTTGACTCTTTCTACGCCGTCACTGATGAGCGCCAATTGTGAATAACAACGTGACATCTCTTCTCAGGTTTCAGGCGAGGTGATTCACAATTGCTGGGGTTTGGCCCCAGCGGGCAAATGAGAGGCTTTTTTTTCTTTTTTTTCTACTGGCTTGTGTCTGTCAGTTACCAATCCCGTCATGATCATTGTCATCATCTTCCAGGACAGGGGATTGGGGGAGTGTATGTGGGGGTGGGGGGGGGTGGGGGGGGGGGGGGGGGGGGGGGGGGGGGGGGGGGGGGGGGGGGGGGGGGGGGGGGGGGGGGGGGGGGGGGGGGGGGGGGGGGGGGGGGGGGAGGGGGGGGGGGGGGGGGGGGGGGGGGGGGGGGGGGGTGGGGGGGGGGGGGGGGGGGGGGGGGGGGGTGGGGGGAGGATAGGGTCGAAAGACTCACGAAGGCTGGTGATCTTCACTGAGGTTCTATCTTCCACCAGAGGCACTGGGGAGGGAGAAGAGGTTGGGAGTTGATCGGTCTCCTTCGATAGGTCTAGGTTGATGCGGGTGCTTCATCTGAGTGAGAGATGATGATTCCCACTTCGGAGGGTACAGTCACCTCGACCTCACATCGCACACTTCTTCCCTTGTATTGCTGAGTGGTGAAGGAATAATAGATGCCTCTTTCAGTCTGGTGGCTTGCTGTAAGACTGCCTAATTATTCCTGTATTCCTTTGATTGCATCCCAGATCAGTGAAAGATTTTTATTTGCTTCCACAGTTTTAAGACTGTCAAATGATTCCTGTAAGCCTTTGATCATTTCCCTGATCCATGAAAATTTGTCATATGTTCATTATTTTTTTTAGAGACTGGCATATGGAGGGCATTTTCTGCCATATGGTACAGTGTAGGCAGTCTTAGATCAACAGGCCCCTATGGAGGCAGATGTAAATGTCATTGGAGTGATTTCACCAAGCAGATCCTTAGCCATTTAGTAATGTTTGATATTTTCTTGAAAGAGGATAAGCTTTTAGCGGATGGCTCCTGAGAATGGAATCTGATAGCAGGTCTTTGCATTCTGATATGCAATGTTAATTTCCTCTGCAGAGAAGCTGCACTGACAGTTGTATAACAGACTCGACGTTAGAACAGTTCGGGCGGTATTGTACAAAGTAAAGACAATTGTTGGCGGGTACAGAATTTGTGTCGTGAGGTGCCAGGGTTACTGGCGCGATGATTGGATGCAGAGACACTATTAACGCATTGTCGTCTATGAGCAGTACAATCACTAAGGGCGAAAACCTCGTCTTTTTTGGTAATGGAAGTTCGGAACGAGAAAACAATGCACATACTAAATTATTCTCTTCTGGAATTTGCCATTTCCAAAATACAGAATGATTTTGATGAAATATCAGTAAGTAGATGTATAGCGTTTGGGAATTATTTTCTACGACCTGCCACCAT
>NC_061087.1:36151383-36218883 GCF_015104395.2 Macrobrachium nipponense | reverse complement strand
CATTTTCATCGCTGGATTCACTTTCTTTGTTTAAATATCTTTCTAGTTTCTCTTTGACATATGTATATCATCTTAGTTTCCATTCATTTAATAGATTTATAGTTCTTTAAGAAATATTTGCGACAGTTAAATTTTACGCTTATATTATATGACTGCTCAATTGAAAACATTATTGGCTCAAATCACTCGATTGAAATATGCTTTGCTCACCATCAGATAATATTAATTGAATTTGCTTATATCATAATGGGAAAAATAGAAAGATCGATTGAGAGAAAAGGTAGCGTGAGCTGGGGAGAGAGAGAGAGAGAGAGAGAGAGATCCAAATTTCATTAATAGAGAATGGAGAAGATTGAATAGTAGCTAGGAGCCCGTGAGAAAGTAATTGCTGGCTCTCTGTAGGCTCCCGAGCCAATCACATAGTGCGACATTCTTCTTTTTTTATCGCATTCATTCCTAAATCATCTCCACATGATCCAAGCTCATTGCATATCTAGGAAAAAGAGCAGTATCAAGAGTTACGAATGTTGCATTGCGTTAGACTTCCCTAAAGATTTTGTTTCATTATTTTTGTGTTTATGTATTTTCCACAACTGATCAATATAGTGCCTCAGTGTCGTGGTCGGTATGGTGTTGGCCTGCCACTTTGGTGCCCGCAAATTCGATTCTCGAGCATTCCATTAAGGAGTTAGAGGTATGTATTTCTGGTGATAGAAGTTCACTCTCGTAAGTCGCGTAAAGCCGTTGGTCCCGTTGCTGAATAACCACTGTTTCCATGCAACGTAAGAACACCATAAACAAAGAAACAAAATGATCAGTAAAACATTATTTTTATCGCTTTATATATTCATAAGTTGGGGTAAGGTGTAATCTTGGACCCCACACTGTGTTTGGTTGAATGGATGGCACCTTGGGGCAGACGAAGTGAACACAGTAAAAGAAAAAAAAAAAAAAAAAGCCTGAAACGGAGATATCCTGGAATTAGTTTTCAAGTTGATGGAAAAATTCATTTTGAGAAATTTAGACGAAAAAAATGTATTCACCGAGGTCGGAGGAAGAGTGTTTTCCGTGTTTTGGACACGTTGAAAAATCAGGGACACTTGAATAATAGGACTCCCAGGGTGCTAGTTATCACTTGTGTCTTGAGAAGATGAATTCATCATTACAAATACTACATTGCTGAAATACGGCAGTATTGTAACTGTATAGCTAAATAACTATCAGATATCCCAACAGCTGTTTTAAAAAAGTATAGTTGGAGACTACAAAATATCTAATGTAAATCAAAATATTGTTTTAGAGGGAGATGATAATACTCTCATGTCTCTATGCAGAAAGAAATATAACATCATTTACTAGAGAATAAATATCACTCTCCCTTTTTATTTATTTATTTATTTTCATTTTTTGTTAATGGCGCCAGTTTCAGTTATCATCGAACATTTCTTTGAGAAAATATTTTTATGAGGAAATTACACTATTTCATTTTTCTAGTGTCATTGAAAATATTCATACGGTAGAATATTCTTAATTACTAATATATTTTTCATCAAAACTTGGCATTTTTGATGCTCTACGTAAGTAGTTCTTTCTTATAATACCCAATAAATGAAAATTCTTAATGTTATCTGGGCTTCATGCCATCATGGTCTTAATTTTCGAAACCGTTAGAATTTATTACCTGCCTTCTTAAATGACAACACTTCCTCTAATTAGAGACTGTATTTTAGGGGCAAACTGATGTGATATGAATTAATGTAAATAAAACAATGGCAACTACCGATTCAAGTATGTTATTGAACAGAATATCTTAAAGGAAGGAACCCGTAGGGTGGTAGCGCCATCGGTGCACCTCATTCGGTGCAATGTAGGCATTACTTAAGGTTTTTGCAGCGTCCCTTCGACCTCTAGCTTCAACTACTTTCATTTCTTTTACTGCACCTCCGTTCATATTCTCTTTCTTCTTTCTTATTGTCCACCCTCCTGTAACACCTTTCAAACCTTATACTGTCAATATTACGTTTCAGCACTGAATGGCTTTGGTTGCCCCAGTGCTTGGCATAATGCTAAAAATCTATACAAATCTATATATAAAAGGAAGGAAGCACCTCACAATATCCAACGCGGAACCAGAGGAATTTATTTCAGGTTATAGAAATTCATTTCTCGATATAATGTGGTTTGGATCCCACAATAAGCTGTAGGTCCCGTTGCAAGGTAACCAATTGGTTTCTAGCCACGTAAAAATATTTAATCCTTCGGTCCAGCCCTAGGAGAGCTGTTAATCAGCTCAGTGGTCTGGTAAAACTAAGATATACTCAACCTCACACATAGATTTTAAACTTATGAATCTAGACTGCAAGTATGTGTAGCTGCCGACCGTATATCTTCAAAATTAAAGATTCTCTTAGAAATAGTTCAGTGGACTGAAAGGACAACCGCATTGCTCCTACTTTGGTAGTTCATTATTCAATGAAATATCTAGTGTTGACCCGAGTTCCTTGAACATGCAAAAGCCACTTACTGAAGAAATCTGTTAGAAAATGCTATCAGCGCGTGTATAGGATACATCAGCCATGGTCTACAAATTAAACTTCTGAGATTAAGCCTTAATAGATTATAGTGTCTGATTCTCAACCAGTGTGCCACGGCACACTGGTGTGCCACGAGATTATTTGAAGTGTGCCACGAAATATAGTCATGGCACACCAGAAAATACGAAAAATGGGTATAGATTTTGGTTTCACTGAATGAAAAGTAACGCTTATTGATACTAACAATTATTTAAAATATAGACCTACTTGCAGTTTACATAAGTACTTTCAGCCATTTGAGTTCGTCATAATATTTATAATAATTCTACAATTAATAAAAGTTTAATATTATAAGTGGAGATGGCATTCGGTATTGTGATGGGCGTCGTTCTGTCTGGGATGTATGACGTGGTATTGCCTCATGCTTTCAAACAAACCGTTTTTAGTATAGTTACTTTTGTTTCAACCAATAGTTGCATTTTAATGTAGCACTGTGTCTACTTGTAATGAGTATAGTTGCTATGTTGTTATTGAATTTTGATCTTCAGGCTGCCCGTTGTTGCTATCATCTGCAATCGATGTTAGGAGTTTAATCACTTCCAAGTTTGATAATTGATATATGTATCATATACAAATGATCCCTATTGTTGTTTCTCATCTGACAGCGTCATGAGCACAGAGAAGTATGATTGGATTCGAAATCCTTTCATGAATATTCCCTCTAATATTGGATTACAGTTGTGTGAAGAAGAGGAACTGGCCACCATTTCTAGTGACAGAGATCTTAAAATAAACATTCTACTGTACCTATTGACTCATTTGGATATCTGTTCAAGAGGAATATCCCACATTATCTAAAAAGCTTTATCACTTTTGTTGCAATTTTCTACATCTTATTTATGTGAACTTGGCTTCTCAACCCTAAATAACATCAAAACTAAGAAGCGAGAGAGACTACGCTCAACTGAAGAAGAAATGAAGGTCTGCTATCACACATTCGACCAAATATTGAGGAAGTCGCCAAAATACACCAGGCACAAGTTTCACACTAATCATCTTCACAATTTACTCTAAGAAAAACACTGAAATAAAGTAAGTTCATATTTAAAAGTGTTTTATTTCTTAAGTCTGTATTTCCATCTCATATTTACAAGTATATATTCTCTTAATTTTTTCTCTTAAATTTTCCAAGTGTGCCGTGATATTATTATAAGATCCTAAGTGTGCCATTGGTAAAAAAAGGTTGAGAAACACTGGATTAATACCCTTGAGTAATTCATTGATGAAAGCGTAAATGCAAAGGCTCTGAGTTATCTTGTCTAAAGCATGATGTATAAAAAAAAAAATTATATTACTTGCTTCTTTGCCATTTAAATTACTGTCCAGACGAATCTAAGGTGCCGTCTTGTATAGAAGAGGTACTAATGCTTGTCGCTCTTTACCCGATTGTTCTTCCACCCTTTTATCGCGTGACTTCCTCAATATTAGTGCTCGCAAAGATTTTCAAACTTTTGACTTGGATCTTACCATCGCTTTGTTCTTATGGAGTTTGCGGACAAGCTGGTTCATTTGATAACGCTGTCCTTTATGCTCCATCATTAAATTACTGACTTATCCATATTGTTTGGAAAGGAACGATGTCAAAGAAATACCAAGAATTACTATTATATTCTTGTTTTAGGTGTGCATGATAGGAAAAAGAGGGTCACACGGTAGTATTGTACTTTCTCTTCTTAACTTCTATTCAGCACTTGAAAAGGAATCCTAAAAGCCACAATTGCCATCTGCAAATTTTATTCAGTAAATGTAAATTTATCAGCAAAGATGCAATTTCAATCCAGTTACAACTGTTTACAAGAATGAATTTGGGAAATTCTCTCACATATATCGCAGTTACTATGCAAGTCAGACAATAATGATTAAACCTTGTTCTTAACTTAATAGGTGAGATGAAAGTGAATATCCATCTATTCATTAGAAGTTTTTTCGCCCTTACTTTTAAAAACGGTTTCATACTTCGCATGTTCTTGATGTTTTGATAGCCATCTTCAGTTCATAATCAACTCTTGAATTGTTAAATAGAACGAAACCTTTGGCCTTTGTAGAATCTTTACTTTAAAACGCCATTTTTTCTTCACGTTTCAGAAGGACAAGTACTTATAAACTTCTACCCAACATCTGACTAAATATAGATCGCAAATCCCTGAGATGTATAATAGTACAGCACCAAGCGCCTCAGCGGCGTGGTTGGTATGGTATTAGCGTCCCACCTTGGTGGTCTAGGGTTTGATTCTCGGCCATTCCATTGAGGAGTGAGAGATGTGTATTTCTGGTGATAGAAGTTCACTCTCGACGTGGTTCGGAAGTCACGTAAATTCGTTGGTCCCGTTGTTGAATAACCACTGGTGCCATGCAACGTAAAAGCACCATACAAACAAACAAACAATAGTACAGCACCAGCCCCGGTTATTTTGCCATGCCACTAGGTTAGGTTAAGTTAGGTTAGGTTAGGCTTCTCCAGGTTATGTTAGTTCAAAGAATGATCCTGCTCTTAATTATGGTTGTGGGAAATATAATGAGATTATTTTCAGGAAAATTCTAGGTCCCGGTACTTGGTTACAGTTCGGGAGTATGCAACATGGATTAGGTCCTAGAAAGAACAAGTAAACAATAGTAAGTGAATTATGATAGCAGTTTGAAGCAAAGTATCCAACCTGTTGAGGATCAAGGAGAAATTTCAATTACTGTAAAACAGCTGGAAGTCTGTTGATTCTTAAATGACAAAAAAGTTTGTATAATGAACAAAAAATAGTTTTATTCCTGGGACGATTGGATCCAGCTGGCTGGTAAAGCAAAGAGATTACACGAGCCAATTTTGTGAATTCCTTCGTTAACCAATGACGAACTTCTTACACAATAAATGTCGGGAAAATGCTCTATGTCTTCTCAGAAATATGCTTGCTTTTATCATTTTGCAATGGTCTTAAATTCCATGCCAGCAGCTACTAATGGTTTTTCAATTTCCTTTATGATGGTGGTTTAATCGAAATTTCATAATAGGATTATAAAACAAGGTACAAATAGCAAAGGCGTCCAGTTATACAACTAATAGTTTTATCTATTCTTAGCACATTGTTTTCCATTAATTTGTGTGTTTTCACACGTCTGTTTTGATGCTATTAACTTTTCAGAAAGCCTGTCTAAATAACATTAACACTCTTTTTGACTTGACAATAACGCTACCCTAGATGCAAATGATATGACTGTGCCAAGACTCAAAATCAGATTAAATAAAACTTATTCATAAGGGGAAAAATATCCCATCATCAAAGCCGCCCTTATACCAAGTCCCGGAAGAGCCGGCGAATGACAGATTCTTTTCGCCGGAAATAAAATATGTCTTTATGAAAGAAACATTTTTCATCTAGCACAGTTTTCTACTCTGAGTTCTGCTGCTGGATACAACGTAATTAGATCTGGATTTAAAGTTATGCAGTCCGCAGCGATCTTTGATTATCTAATTTTTGCATTTTCGTCCCAGTTGGTAATTTACCTTTTGTTTTGTTTTGTTTTCCAGTTATGATTTTTATGCGATTGCGCAAAAGCTATTTTCCTAGGATAACTAGCATTATTCAGTAGATTTTAATATATGTTGTTTTTAATTCTGAAAGAACTGAAATACTCGCTGCAATTTTTAGTGGTCATTTCTTTTTTGGCCTTTTATGGCTTACAGTTATATTATGCAGTTAGAGAGAGAGAGAGAGAGAGAGAGAGAGAGAGAGAGAGAGAGAGAGAGAGAGAGAGAGAGAGAGAGAGAGAGAGAGAGAGTTTGTAAGTTTCTTGTTCTCGAGACATTAAAGCACATGGACAATTCTCAAGCATCTGATGGGCTAAGAAAAAAAGATGTACTTGATTTCAAAATATGTCATCCTAAAGCTTGTAAAAAATATTGTAACGTATTCATTTCAGAATTCCACGACACTAAAGTTTTTGGTTAGGTCTGTTATGAATCTTTTTGACAAAGACAATAGATTTTAGTATATGCGACCTCCAGTAACGTGAACACATTGCGTTCATTAATAATGATAATTCTCTCTCTGAATATATGAACACTCTCCCTCTCCTTGTCTACTTCTTCGCAACTGTAATCAACAGTGACTGCGCTGTTATTGGATGTTGAAATTGCATCGACCTTCAGGTCTGTTTCAGTTGGTAACATCAGTTCACCTGAAAGCAATATCGTCCTCTTAATGCAAACACTACCTTAATTTAGAAACGAACTCCAACTAAGTTCTGCGAGACTCTCTTCTTCCACTGCTGTGAAGTTTAGTGAAAATCGATGTAATTAGCTTCGTACTTTGCCAGAACTGGTTATTATCAATACTGTTAGTAAGAGACTAACACGTCTTGTTTCAGTGTAAATTGCAGAGGTTATGAACAAAATTTATATCTTCAGCACTGTTTCGAAGGTACTGTTAGAATTTATAAATTCATCCTAATTTGCACTGATACCCAGCATTTTTTACATGCATAACTATTGTTCATGCTTATACTGTAGTAAGAGAATAATTCATACTTGTAGATAGGATTAGTAGACTTGTTTGCACTGTTTAACACCCTTATCCCTTCTCTAATAGGGTTTGATGTCAGCATTTTATGTAAAATTTAGGCATTCGATCTAGTATGCATGAAATCTTACAATAAACAAGGTAAGCAAAGACTTTATGAAATAAAAATGAATATCGAGAAACGCTAGAAAAAGTTGTTAGTCCGTTACTAACAGTAGTGATAATATTTAATTTTTACTCGTCAAGTACTTCAGGTATTAACGATGCACCTCTATGTTCACGAGAATTAGTACATCGGAAATCAATCTTCTCGGGAGAAATAGAAATGGTAACATCATGACTAGAGATTCGATTACATAGAAACAAGTCGAATGAAAAATTGGATTTATGCTTACTGGCAGATACAACTTAAAAACTCTCGGTAATGGTGCTCATGAAATAAAAGTGTATCCAATCCAATATAACTTATAGAGCAGTAGCAAAAGCTCCTTAAAGCACTAAAGTTGGATGAATTTAAGCAGTTTTACAAAACTGACATATTTCCAAATTACTTTTGCAAACTGATTGGTTCGCAAATGGAAAAACTATTGTACCGTAAGTAATAATCACGTACCTATTAAGATATAAACAATATTTGAGATCGTTGTAAGATATTTTTTCCAACAGTTACAAGAATACTTTCACTTAGCAGAAATGGAGAAATTCTTGTCAAAAATCCTGTATTGCAGGAAGTACGACTTGCAGTCAGCTAAGTAATATATACCGAATAGTGAAATGAGTGGAAATACCGATTACTTAAATCTCAGTCTAGGCCACCAAGGGAAATTTAGTCATCTTTCAAGAAATGAAGGCTAATGATTTCAAGTTAATGCAAATGAGATTATAGTCTTTTTCCTGGTGTTTCATCAATTAACTGGCAGAATGTAAAATGTTCACTGTTAGAATTATGCAATGATGAAAAGCTTGAAAAATCTTTTGATGAAAAGACCTCAACGATTGAGAAAGTCTGGTAAAAGTTACATAATTTGGATCCATTTAAAGAGATTGCCACTATTGCCATTCTTTTGTTGTCAATATTGCCAACAGCAGTTTATTGTAGGAGGTCCTTTAGCGTACTGCACTTCATTAAGAATAAATACCGCAACAAGCTGACTGATATGAATTTTGAAGCAGCTTTGAGGCTTGCAGTGAAAGAGAGAACAGTTCAAGAATTCCCTTTTTCAAAACAGTTATCTGAAAAATGAATAATAAGACTGTTACTTGAATAATGAATAATACACTGATTGCCTGCACAAGAATTACTTGTTAAATCATGCCTAAAAGACGAATATAAGATTTATTGTCTGCATCCTGTTTTTATTTTTTAGATTACTTGTAATTGGACATGTCTTGTAGGTACCTATAACTAAACCATTTATGGAGGATGAAGCCTTATTGCCACATTTTATATTGATTGTACATAGTGCGGCCACCTGCAACATCTCGTGGCCGCCGATGAGAAATTCTCCACCTCTTACGTTGCTCATAGAGGGATGAAGCCCAACACAATATGCATATGAACTGCATACTTGAAATGAAATACCCTTGTGGAGTGCTCCTGACACTGCACTGGTGAGGGAAAAAAGGGGTTGGAAATTAGCAGCGTAATAATAACAAAAATGATCCTCCTCTTTTATAATATTTATTAATAAATGAACAGGAAGCTGCAGTAAAACTCCAATTACAAAATCTTTTTTTAAGGACATTTTGGTCTATATCCAAATATTTTTTCTTCTTCAAACAAGTTTCCTAATTCTTCGGTACCTACCATAAAATGGTAGTTATATTTTCCTGGAGTTCTTGTGGACAGAAATCCCAAAGTGGAAATTCGTAAAGAATGTAGGTCTAGGAAGCAGGAGGAACAGAAACAGACATGCTGAACAGAAAACAGAAAGAAAACTATTGTTCGATTCACCCTTTCAAATTCTTTCTTGGAACTAAATGGGAACGGAAGCTAAAAAGTCGTAAAGCTAACGAGGATCAGAAAATTTTATCTGAACTCTCTCTCTCTCTCTCTCTCTCTCTCTCTCTCTCTCTCTCTCTCTCTCTCTCTCTCTCTCTCTCTCTCTCTCTCGCCTCAGCTAGTTTTCTAAATAAATCTAACTCATAAAAGCAAATCAGTTTACATCTATGAAATATATAAATTTTTCAATTAAAATCTTCATTTAGAATCCTCAAGTCTTGTATTGATAGTCATTATGGGATGCAGTAATTTTCCTTCAATAATCAATATCCTGTGAAAAGGCTTTTGCTTCTTATACACACACACACACACACACACACAGGCGCGAGTGCTCTCACAGCATTGTGCAACGTTATGTACAACAAAAGAACATTTAAAAGTTAATTCTGGTATCCGATTAAGAAAGGAATTTATACGGATGCAATTGGTAATATCCTATCCAGATTAAATCAATATTACATTGTAAAGTTGTCTTTTATGATATTGTCGATCATGACTTCTATTCGCAACACTCAGGTTAAATACAAAGGCTTTATGTTGCAATGTTATAATTAATTAATGCTTGATGAAATCATTTCCCAATGCCAGATAATGAATCGTTTTTTTTACGTTATGCAATCTTGTTATCGCCCCCCCCCCCCCCCCCCCTCTCTCTCTCTCTCTCTCTCTCTCTCTCGCTCTCTCTCTCTCTCATCTCTCTATATCTATATATATATATATCTATATATATATATATATATATATATATATATATATATATACATACATATATATATACTATATATATATATATATATATATATATATATATATATATATAATATATATATGTAGAATCTACTGGTCATTTTTACCAGATACTTATATAATTGTAATAGCCCTAATACCCTCTTAACTTTTCGAATTCTTTGCACGTTTTTGAATAGCCTTGTCACTACAAAGCCTTAAGATCCGAGTGCAAGAAATATGAAGAAATTATGATGTCCGGTAGTGGGAAACAAACCTGGATTACCTTAATGATATCGAGGTCACTTTACCAACTTGACGTGTAGCAGGAAACAAACCCGCGTTACCATAATCACAACGAGCTCACTTTGTTGACCTGGTCTGATGTGGTCAAGTCGGCAACATGAACTCGTCGTGATTGTGATAACCCGGGTTCGTTTCCCGCAACCGGACATCATAATATCTTCATATTTCTTTCACTTGGATCTTAAGGCTTCGTAGTGACTAGTGTATCCAATGAAGCGCACAGAATTCGAGAAGTTAAGAGGTCATTATAGCTATTACAATCGCATACACACAAACATACACACATACACACACGCACACACACACACACACACACATATATATATATATATATATATATATATATATATATATATATATATAGTATATATATATATATATATATATATATATATATATATATATATATATATTAATACCTATTTGAGGTCTTATCTCATATTCCAAAGTGTTTTCTCTACTTGAGAGGGCTTTGGTAAGAAGAATGCCTCTGGCTTGGAAATACGCATAAAAAGGAAATCTTTAGCAAACCAAGCAAAAAGAATACGTAAGTGAAGCATGATTTATTAACCAAAATGCCATGTCAGTCATTGGTATAGCAAAACATGAGCTTCACTCTCTTTTTCCTTTTCACTCTTATTATGGAGTAGCCCCAAGATACTCAATGCAACGAGGAATCTTACTGGTATTACTAACAGCTGGTTTTCATTTGTTGCTGCTTTTTCCTTGATCTTTGTATTTTTTTCATGGAAATATGATCATGTGATCCATTTAGTTGCTTCTTTTAATGGTTATTGTTTTTGTGAGGATTTTTCGAGATTATATTTATCTGAAGAACTCGTGTATCATAAGGGAATTTGTCTAAATAAATGCGATTTTGAGAGACTTTGTCACTGGAATTTGGCCTGTGGTTTATAGCAGACCAAGTAGAGATATCTATGCACAACATGAAAGCTGAGAATCCCCAGTTCCCTAAGGTAATAACAATAAAGCACGCCATTTTTTTCCCAAATGGAGATCTGGAACAAGTGCCCAATATCCAAATTCGAAAGCTAATCTATCCATAGTTTGACCACTGAATCCAGTTGCATGCGCATCCTACAACACTAAGTTCCAGACTTATAAACATACTAAACTTTTGAGTGTTGCGAAAAGCTTGAGTACAAAGGATGAGGACAATAAAGAATATAAAGAGTTAGATGTACCTGACCATAATCGTTTAGCCTTTATGCAATATAACAGTTGAAGACGCACACATTACAGAAAAATAAGATTGTAAAGGTGTATATGACTAAGAAACACTGAATATAAAACATTATGAATTCAAAAAGCAATGTGTAAACTAGTTGTAAAAAGTCTATATGCCTTTCATTACTGGATGACCATTTTTTTGTACCAGAAGCAGCACACGATAACTGATATATAATGAAATACGCAACCTAGATATGATTGAATTATATCTAAAAAGAAGTTCTTAAGAAGTTCTTAAGTATTAAAGTATTAGAGTATTAGACATGTATCAAGATCTTTAATTGTTATAGCTTTTAATACGTAACCAGTACTGTTGTTACTACTGCTGCAACAGCTATAATACTCAAGACCAGTACTGTATTTCAATATTCATTCATTAGGGTTACACTGGCTATATACCACATAAAGAAGTTACGTGGAAAATATGTATCGTGTAAAAGGACCTAGAAGAAAACAAAATATAGTTCTATGGAACCTGTAGAATCAATGTAGCTTCTGAAATTACCTTGACTTCACTATTTCAATAATAAGGAGAGAATATTGACAACATTTCTGAAATAAATTCCAAATGATGGAGGCCTAATTCATCCGATTCCTCCTTACCGTTTACATTTACATTTTGGCGATTTTGAATGATAATAATTTTTGAGCTAGGTAGTTTAGATATGTAACATTAGAATTAGATTTTATTACCTTTGCATCTGCATACCGCATTATAAATTGATTGTTGTAAAGTTATATATTCTTTGGCAAACCAACAGCAGCATAGCAAAGGTTATGGCTTAAAATACGAGTTCTTGTATCTAGGGGACACTTATTTGCATTAGGTACTTCAAAAAGTTTCTGCAGCATTTGAGTGTTTCCAACAAGCTGCCAATTTTGTCCTTGGCCTTTGACTTCAAGCTTGCACACTATGATAACTACCCTGGACATCATGCCCTCGTTTACTTACACATATGCCCCTGTTTTCACAACAACCTTTTTCTCCCGTTAACGTTTCATCAGGAGTTAACAAAAGTTCAAAGGGTACTATTAATTTTCTAATTTAGTCTCATTGACGATGGTACTCCTTGGCATACCAAGAGTTTGTGCTTTAGGAGTAATATTATTTCAGTGAAATATCGGTCTCCTCTTTCTTTCATCCTCCAACGTGTTTTCCACTTGATTATTCGAAGGCCATTGATAATTTATTAAACCTTTTGCGTATCCACCCAATAACTGCATCATCCGTTAAAATGACTTTTAAATCCAGTACTCAAAAAGTATTTCCTTTTATAGGATTTGCTTTTTAGCGGAAGGGTTTTTGCATGATTTCCTTGAAATATTTTACCTCTCTCTCTCTCTCTCTCTCTCTCTCTCTCTCTCTCTCTCTCTCTCTCTCTCTCTCTCTCTCTCTCTCTCTCTCCTTTCTTTTTCTGGAAATATTTCATTTTTCCACCAGACGATGTAATCATGAATTGAAAACGTGGTATGAAAACCAACATGAAAACCTTACGAGATAGCAAATTCCAAACTATGTTATGAATGGTATTTCAGAAGTAGAATGCTTTCAAGTCTAACTAATAGAACTATTTTTAAATCAAACTAACTGACTTTCATTGCCTTTCATTCTTGGAAATCTGTCTAAATGTATATTACTCATTCCAGCAGTATAAGTATTCACTATTAATGTCTTGCTGTAATTTCGTAATCTGTATTTCAGTCTTTCAGTTGTTACTTAAGGTAAATGAGAAAACCAGAAGATTTGTGTTGGTGCATTGGCCTTATAACACACAAAACTATTTAATTTGTCTGTGATTTATTTGTTACTGCGGAAATTATAATGCCATTTGTATTCTCAGTTTCGTAATATTAAGCATTTCCCCCCAAAATATAGCTGGTGTAAAGTCAATTAACACATTTTTGGCTCTTGTGAGTTGTATAATTCCAATATTTGGAAATCTGACCATTTCAGTCCTACAACCGATAATCTATTCCAGCAGGAATCTGATTCCAGTCTCAGAATTATATAATTTCATGAATGTTAGATAAAAAAAAAACTTTTACAAACTCCTACTTAAGCGATGTAATGTTTTCATCTCTACAGTACGTCATATTTCGTATTCTTACAGATGTCGTTTAGTGTTGTAGAATAGTTCGTAATTCTCTTCTTGGTAAAGGTGTATAACTGGCTTTTCTTCCCTGTTTTTAATCTCATGGATTTAACCAAGTGAGAATATTGACATTGCCTAAAATAGGAATTCTTTGCCATTTACAGTGTTGTATCTTACACTTTAAAGAAAAAATCATAATGAGATCGCCTCGCTTTTTCCAAGCTCTTTCAAATAAACACAATGATAAATACGAACGTAACATGTCCAAAATGGACTCTCACATATAGCAAATGAACTCCATCACACGTGGATAAATCACAGGAATGCGAAGCAGATGACCTGATTAATGTGACTGACTTGGCGGTCTAAAAGGAAACGACTGTTGTTCTGTCAGGGATTTACTGCAGCTTACCCAAGTTTGTGTCGCCCTTGTGAGATTTGGATACCCAGCTCTCTCTCTCTCTCTCTCTCTCTCTCTCTCTCTCTCAAGTATAAAACTCGAATAGTTAAATCTTAAAAGCTTTAGATATTCTTGTGATTAATTATTCATATTAGCATCCAACAACAAAACTTCACCTCCATCAAGCTTCACCTATGATACCTCGCTATAGATAATGACACTTGACGCCATAGGCAATGTTTTGCTATTTCAAAGTATTCCAGAGATCTTGCTGCTTATATTGCTTCGCGAAATTTTTTTTATTAACCTCTTTTCATACGTGAATAACAGACTCCATTTCATCATCATCCATACTCACATTCATTGACTAGCCTTGCTAATTTCCATTTATTTTTACAGCATATCTGCGATCAACATCAGTCATAAGGAAGTTACGATTCTTCTTCAAAATCTGAATCATATTCACCACTAACGTCTATCACTGCATAATATTTAAATGTCATCTACTTAATATCTTATATAGTTTGTCTCTTTACAGATACACCAGTTTTTTCCCAAAATTATTAAACTCCCTGTCTAGCCCTTTCTCAGAAATTTAAATTCATCATTCTGATTTTTGGAACTCTCTCAGCAGTTAAGTGATAACAGTGTTAAATAGTCACAAAAAACATGTTTATTGACATTATTAAGTCCATGTGCGCGATAAACAGCTTCTTCCCTTGACGCTCAAGCATCACGGAACAACGTTTCATAACAACCAGGTGGGCCCCATACTCTTTTTCCTGTCTGAATCTCACGGCATTTTCCCCCTACACCCCTCTCTCTCTCTCTCTCTCTCTCTCTCTCTCTCTCTCTCTCTCTCTCTCTCTCTCTTTATATTATATATATATATATATATATATATATATATATATATATATATATATATATATATATATATATATATATATATATATATATATATATATATACATTCTCGATATGTTGATTATCATTATTATGTTTTAGTCACTTATATTTCCATCATCCATACAGAAAAGGATTATTATTCCATTCACCCATTCATTTTAACAAGATCTTTGTCTTCACCTTCCCAGCAAGTGTTCCCTTACAAAGATAGGAAATAAAAATGGCGCTGAATTAAACTTGTAGTTCAGGGGAAAAATCTAAGGCCATAAGAGGAAAAATGAAGTTGACTTCTTGTAAAATGGTTTATATATTTTTTCCCTTTCTATGCACTTGAAATTATATTGACACTTGATATATGAAGAGAGCACCACAAGGCAGTAGGGCACAAAGCAATGACGTTTTCTGATGAAATACTCGAATACCGATTTCAGTCAAAGACATTTTAATTATGCATTGTGATTCAACTGACCACATTGCACTTTCCCACATCAACATTGAATAATGCTGACGATTTAGATGCGTAAACGATAAGTACTGACTTGAAAACAGCTAATTGTGGTTAAGAAAAAGATATTTACAAATCTAGTACTTCGGATATTTCGGCGATGGAAATGATCTCTAGTTTAGAGTGTTCATTGTTTATTTCCATTGTGGGGTTGTATTGAAACTTTCTGCTGTTGGGTATTACCGGTCACTGGAGACGCGAGTAAATTGATGTTAGTCTTTAATATTTACCCAGAGAGGAATACAATAGTTGCTCCTTATATCGACAATGCTTCAGTTCATTATCGTATTTTAAAATTTGCTGACTATTCTGTATTGGCGTGCGTCGGTGTTAATAGGTTTATGCTGTATAAAATGCAAATTTTCGTTTAGCTTTTACCAACAATGATATCCATGGCACTTCTAAAGTTCTGTATCCATTGCCTTGCCTGCAACATAATTTCAGTGACAGAAGATTGAATGTTCAAATTAATCTTGAGAGGAACACTAACATACTCCTGAAACTGTGACCGAAGAGAATATTTGGAGAATAAAAGTGCTGTTGTTCTTATCTTAATTGGTTTTCTCTGCCTTGTACAAATATGCAAATATGTTGTGCTTTATATGAAGGCCCAGGTGGCCACCTCAGTTCTCGTATTACGTATGAATCATTCATGTAGTACAGTGACATTTTTAAAGTTGGACAGTTGGCCTTATTTTGTGACGTGTTTTGGCACTCTTAATCATCGACGGTCATAATTCTTACAATCTGTCCATCTGGCAAAGCAATGTATGTTTTTGGTGCTATTTGAGCAAATCAGTTACAACAGTCAGGTGTTGCGTGAACTTCAGCAATAATCAAAACAAAAGCAACGGAGTCTTATTATTGATAAACTTCTCGCAGCTTTTGTAATATACAAATGCGTCAGTGTCGCTTAAGTGTTTCTTTTAAATATTAGATTTCACACTTCGACAAATTATTATTATTATTTCAATAGATGATTCCTACATAGAACAAGCTTCTAAAGAATATTGGTTTCAACCTTCCACCGGAGACCCCACACTACAATGATTTTTTATCGGCCTAGGAAAGACGCGAACCCGTGACATCTGAGTGGCACTCCACGACGCTAACCACTATACCAGCGAACCAGCTGGACAAATCTATGCTTCAAGTTCGTTAAATATTTTTTTGGAAGGGTCATGAAAAGCGGCCCAAATTCGAGGACCCATTGCAATATCGAGGATGTCAGAAGATGCCTTGCTCTAATTTCCAAGTCACGTGATTATTTTGTTGAAAACACTCTGATCTCAAAGAGATGCTTCTGTTTCATCTTATGGTATTAAGTATGACCGATAGCATAGTTTACTTTTATAATCAATATGCATTTCATGTGTTTTGCTACGTCAAAATATCAATTACTAATAAGAACTTAACACTCATAGTTAAAGTTGGAAATCTACAACGAAGCCCAAAACATTTTCACTTGGAAAAATATTATTGTATTCAACAGCATGCAAACACTCGCCAATTCCAGATCCTGTTTCAACTGAATGCTAGGCCTGATCTACGTTAGGTTTTCATTCGAGTGAATAGTTTCAACATTTCTGTTTTATCTTCAAAGTCAGACTCATGGTTCTCTGAAACAACCAGCGCCTAACTTCTGTCTGGGAGAAATTTGTTGCTGTTGCCCACCTATTCATGCATTGCAGTTCCATTGAGGAACGCATCCATGTCTAGCCCCCAGTGCTATTCAACGACCCCTTGTGAAATTTCAGCGAAGAAATGGTTTGGTCCAAAAGTATAGAAGGAGCGGGTTAGTGAGGGAAGGTTGTCCAAGTGGAAGAGCAAGATTTCTCAATAAAGAGAGTACATGTAGTGCCGCGAGTTTATGATACATTTTACACTTATACAGAGAGAGAGAGAGAGAGAGAGAGAGAGAGAGAGAGAGGAGATTGGCTAACGGAGGTCTTAGTTAATAAAGTTTTGACCAATTTTGCAAACGTGGGAGCTTCTCGAAATGAGAGCTTCTCGAAATGAAAAGCCTGTTCTGAGAATATCATTCAGGCTATTATTCGGAGCTTGTTAGTCATAGTTATGAAGATAAAATATCTTCTATGAGATGATTAGAACTTTTGAATTTAGTTATTAATTACAGATGCCAATATAACAAGTGAGAGAAACGCCGTGTACATTGCAGTATAGAATAAAATGAGATAAAAAGAAAAGGAAAGGAGAAAATCAGGTTGGAGACGAAATGAAAGTGTTCGTCTGCCTCTTGGAGGATGAGAGGTTGTAATAAAAGTAGTGAAAAACGGAAGTCATGGACAAGAAACCATTATGAAAAAGAGGCGTTAAAACTACTTATATCGGAGGGAAGATAATCAGAAGCAGGAATGGTTTCAGCAAACCCGTTACATTTAGTTTCATATGACCTAAATTGAATCCATTTTGAGTTATGAACACTAAAAGTGATAAGTAATTCTGCGACTAAGGTTATGCTGGGTGGCAAAACTAAAATTTCCAAGGATATGTAAAAAAAAAAAAAAAAAAAAAAAAAAAAAACATGTCAGACAGTGACAGATAGAATGGACAAAGTCTGTAAATAAATGTTTTTGTATCAGCAATGGCAAAAGAAAAAGTCTGTGGCTTTGTTAATCTTCACTATGTTTCGTTATCTTGCAATAACCGTAGTTTCTTGAACTGCAACTACTAAAGATTTTGCAATACCGCAATGTCTTTCTTTATTTTGTTGAAAATCCCAATTCATTAATAACCACAAGGTATAAGTAGCCACGGCTTTCCCATTTTTATACACTGTCTTACCATTTAAGAGTTTACTTGTCTGTATTCTTGGTCGAAGTAGTATCTGGGAAGACGATAATTTGACTGATTGGAGCCTCAAGAGGCTGAACAAAGTCAAATTTAGTCTGCCAATAGGATATGAAATAATATCGTCAAGAGTATTACGAACGCAATAAAAGAGGGTGAAATGATATTTACTTTCCATGAATAATTAAAAAAAACTGTTAATGAAAGAAATGTTTTGTTAGTAGAGTTAATAAATTTGAATGTTGCTGCTGGGTGCAAAAAGATTAAAAAAGGGTTTAAAGTTGTACAATCATTAAGAAACTTCCTGTTTTTATTTCCTAACACGAACAATTATATTATATATATATATCTATATATATATATATATATATATATATATATATATATATATATACATATATTTCTATGAACGTCTTTTTGGATTCACTTTTATTTCTTTCCTTTGCCCACGCTTAAAACTTTTGGGGAATAATGTGAGGGAAAAAATGGAAGAATTCGAACAGGAGGGAAATCATGTCAGGGACACAGTAAAGCAAACCCTTATTGTTGTAATGTTTTTGAAAGCCGTGAGAATATTTTTTGAGTTAGTCTCTTTTCCTTTTGTTTCCAACACAAGCTCGTACGTGGATAATATTCCTAATTTCATTTCAACGAGTCAAACTTGATTTATTGCTGGTCATCTTGTCATACACCAAATCCCAAAAAAGGGTCAACGACACCTAAGGAACTGTAGGCCCTTTTGCCATTTTATCTCATTGTTTTTCGGTCCCTGATCTATTTTGACAGAAGCCATTAAAAGGTAATGGCCCCTTCCCTCACTAAAATTCACACATTCATACGAGAGGTCAGTCTGACCTGACCCTTAGCCGTTTTCACCTGACCCTTTACCTCGCCCATGTTGTCGGATCTTGCAGCATTCGCGACTGTCTCCTCACACCTGCATTCCAGCCTACTGACCTGAACCTCTCGACCCAAGCTACACCATTGTACTCTTTCTTCCACACCTCCTCTGCCGGCGTCCAGTGACCTATTTTAGGTACCTGTAAAGGACTAGCGGCGGAGATGAAAGAACACATGGAGATCAATCCAGTTTTAGGAGATCAATCAAATTTGGATCAGATGTTTCCGGAATCTCGAAAATTGGGGATAAATATGGCTTAACAAGTTCTACCAAATTGCACTTTGCCCTAGCCAGTACCCGCGGCATTATGCCCAAGCCAGTTATCGCAGCCTCATCCCATTCCAAAGCGTTGCCATGTCCGACGTCTCAGCCTGCCACTATAACCTACTTGTGTCTTCGTCATATACTGCTTATTATTGCTTCCTTTTCAGCTACCACTTTTGTAAAGGAGTTTATTATTCTTTTTTTATCTATTTGTCATCCACAAGTGTATTGCAGTCTTTTATATTTTATTGTAGATTGTAGATTTTTAGATTCTCTGGATACTTGTAGTGTCAGGATGCTTAGAAAGACACAATGAAATATTTCTTACTTAATTCACACTAGCGATATATACACAAGTATAAGAAACCATACAACGTTAGATTGTACTGAGTTGTTAAGACGAAGTGTTGATGTTTGCAACCTTTTTTTCTCCACGGCTGGCAAGGCCTACAACCTCACCAACTCGTTGCTAAATTGCTTCTTCTGTCGACCTGTCTTTATAGAAGTCCCTCCTTCAGTAGTAGGCGGACTTTTTCTGTTGCTGTCACTGTAACTTCTTCATTGGTTAACGGTGTCCGTTGTCACACTCTGGATATAATTAATTCAGCACCTCCTTCACTGGGGCATGATTAATGACGTCACCGGAACTGTCCAGATTCCAGTGGGAGGTGAAGGTTATTCCAATAGTGTTGTCATAAACCTGTGAATGCATTTGTTTAATTCCTGTCTGTTCGATAAACACTCATAAATTGTTTTGTTTTTCGTTATTAGAGAGACTTCTGTTTCTCTCTCTCTCTCTCCACTCGTCTCTCTCTCTCTCTCTCTCTCCTCTCTCTCTCTCTTTCTCTCTCTCTCTCTCTCCTTCACTCTAGTATTCTTTTTTTTCTCTCTCTCTGTCTATCCATCTATCTATCAGTGGATTTCTCTCTCTCTTTTGCTATATCTTAATTTTCCTAAATAACATTACATCTTTATGCTGAACCCAGCTAGCTTTCCCTACGACTACCCTGTGCGGTGGCTGGACTGCCTAGACGTCCGCCCTGACAGCAATACCGAAGTCATCATTCCTTAAGTTCTTGAGAGCTCTGCCTGATGAGGAGTGCCTTTCTTTTGATACATTAGTGAAGACCTGCATATGACCGAAGACCTTCCTCTGATACCCTGGCTCTAACTAGACACGTCTTGTCCATATACTAAAGTAAATGAAATTGGAACTCGTTCTATCGGCCCCTCACCAACAGTCCCTTTGCACTCATTCCCTGTTCCAACTGTTTCTCATATTCCCATCCTTTTAATTCTTGACTCCGTCTGAAACCCATGTGAGTTCAAGCAATTGTGAAATTCTTGTGAAATAAGTGTCAAAGTGATATTAGCGTGTTCTACTTTGCTAACCATAATTTCGTTGCATTAACGTAATATTGAAGCATTGATAAATATAATATTTTGTGTAATTCTCACTTTGCATTTCATAATTTTATGAAAGTTTGCTGTCATTGGTATTTGCGTTACAATGTTGACTGCTATGCAGATTCATGAAGACCTTTCCACTTGTATGCCTCGTCCTACAGTTTAATAGTGCCACTCAACGTGTTCTGCCATTACCAAGTCTTGAGACAGTATTCCTGTGATTCCAGTGGGATCTTATGCTTGCTTACAGTGCTCCACCATTTCATGTTGCTCAGTGTTGCTTAATTCAAGATCTTGATCCATATTTTCATGCACTTATGTGATACTTTCGGATTAGTGATTTTGCTTGCAATTAGGTGGTCCATTTGCTCTGCTATTGTGATTAATAGTGATTAATGTCAAGAATACCACAGAGCCAGTCAGTGCTCATGTAGACTTTAATCTTCTGATAATCATATAGAAATTACATTTTGTATGTGGACAAATTATATTTACTTTCAATCCTATAAAAAGTAATTTTAGTGATTTTTATAAAGGTTCTTACTATTTCTATTCATAGCTACGGGCCCCCTTAAGTTTAATGGAGCCGGTTTTTGGACTTCTAAAATAAAACTTAATACCCTGCACGCAGACTATAACAGTGGCAACTTGGCCTAGGATCTTAGAACTCTGGTGCCAGCAATAAGATTTTGCAATTGTGAAGCAACATTTAATCATTCAGTTAAATAGCAGATTAGCTTCGACTGGCTAAAACTGAAAGTTACTTTCTATTTTGTGAGATTTTACTCTGTGCTTATATTAGTTTTAAGTGTGCAAACACTTGTTTTACTACTGTACAAAAGAACAAACCCATTTAACTATTGCCAAGACCACCTGCATGACAGTCGATTCCTGTTTGGAATCTGAGATACACACTGTGTGTAACCATTTCCTTAGCAACACACTTTGCAGAGTCGTGAGAGACTTGTGTTTGTTTTTGCTTTTGCGCTTGGGTTTTTGGGAAACACTGTTTGTTCCCGTGCCGGGACACGCTCCTTGGACACGTTTTCATGTCATACCTGCATGGGAGTGCCACCAACTTACACACTTTAGAGTGCCACCTGGAAGCATTGTTTGCTTGTTTACTGGTTAAAGTGCCAGTTGCATACCTGTGTTGCTTATACACTATCGAGAGTGCCATCTGCTAACACACTTTGTGAATTGCTATCTGGAAGCTTTGTTACCTACTTATGAGTGTCTGGGGACACTGCTACATTCCAATGGAACTGCCATACACCCGTCTATGTGCCACCATGTTCTTGGAACACTTTACGTCTTGCAAGACCCCAAACCCTACAAGTGTCACCGCCATTGACACTCCAACTAGCTCACCCGAGTAACCCACGATGACCTGATGAGTGACAGTGAGTGCCTCATACAGACCTACATACTTTGTGAGTACTACACTTTACAGTGCCACCTGCATGTCTATTTGACAGCTGAGATCAAAATTTCGCCCTACTTATGAGTGCCACCTTTGATGACAATCCCCCAGACTTATGAGTGCCAGCTTCGCTGACACTCCCCCAGACATATGAGTAACACCTTCGCTGACACTATGCCACGCTTACGAGTGCCACCTTCACTGACACTCCTCCACACTTATGAGTGCCGCCTTCTCTAACATTCCGCTGTTGTACCCACTCTATTGAGTGCATTTCCAGTTTTCTCACTTTTTTGACGAGTGCTACCTTTGTTGACACTCCCCTGTTGTCTGCACTTCTTTGAGTGCCACTGCAGCTTTTGTTAAGCTTACATCTTCCAAGACATATCCCCAAACCTGCGGGTGCCATTCAGCATTGCTGCACACCATGGTGAATGTCAGAGAGTGCCTCACAAACCTCCATCACTGCCTGTTGACATTTATTCTTTGTTAACCTTGAGTGCCACCACCGTAACCGCTCGTCATGCTGTCCAGAGCAGCTTATCTACAAGTACCACTTTCGTTGGCCCTCATCCCTCTATGTCCTTCTGGACTACCTGCCCTTGCACATTGAATACCACCTATTTTACTTGGAACATCCTTTTGCACTGTTGTGTGCTGCCTAACAAGTGCAGCCTGTTGTTGGCACTCTGCCTACCTTTGACACGTGATGTCATCCAAATCAAGTTGTTTAAACAGTTGTGATTAGCACCCCGTGCCTTCTGTGAACACTTATTTTAGTAGCCCCTAGTAGGATAGACGTCTTACATCCTCCTAGTATGTCACTATACACCAAAGATTACAGAATGTTCCAGGCCCTCGGAATGGAAAGGAGCCTCCATGGCACTTCCCTTACAGCCTGGGTAGACGCCAAGATGAAGAAAGTCAGTCATCAAAGAGATAAGGAGAAATCCTACTTCTATACTTGCCTTACAGAAGGCTCTTTTCTAGTGCCAGAATGCCAGGCATTCATTTCAAAATTCATTGATATGATCCATGTACTCTACAGCCGGTACTCTTTGTAACCTATTCCCTTTCCTATTCCCCTCCTATTCTAATCCCTGGCGGCCCCCACCCCCAGCCACCCAACCTGAGGAGCCAATGGAAGCTTTCGTTGTTACTTGCGGCCTCGGTGGCAAAACACACTTGCAACCTGAAGGCTCCATCTGGGCCTCATTTGCCTAATCCTTGCATAATCAAAAGGGGACTTTCTCCACTGAATCAGTGATATGATGGCGCTATCTAGTGTGATGTGGGAAAACAGGGTCCCTTTTGGGCCTGAATATGAACCTTGTGACTCAAGGTGTCACTGAATCCAGTTATGGGACCTACATCTCTGAAACATTGCCACTTGAACATGCTGGGCAGTGACACACGTCACCTGTCGAGATAGATGAGCCTCCAGCAATACTCATCCCTGTAACTTGCCCTGCCTTAGTGCCTGCAATTGAACATTCTCCAGGAGAACCAACTTGGACTGCTACCATACTGCCAGTTCCACTCGAGCAGCCTGGGCAGTGCCGTACTCCTTCCTGTCTGGTGTCGGGACAAAACCAAAAGCACTCACTGTCACTGGCCCTGCCTCAGTGACAGTGCCAGATCCAATGATGAATATCCCTATCGGAGATCCCAGATGTGACACTACCTTATTACCAGTGCCACTTGCGTGCCCTGGGCAGTGCCAGGACCCTTTTAGTCCAGATGATGAGACCAACTACATGCCCGGTGCTGCTAAACTAAACGTGCCAATGCCATATCAAAATCGACGTTCCACTTATGAGTCTTCCATGCTAGCAACGCTTCCTTCCTTGCCATCTCAGCCTCTGAAGCAGATGCCCTGGTGGGGCTCTCTTCCATATCTTAGCTGATTGCAGAACTTAGGATTTGTGCCAGAGGTTGATAGATGTAATTAACTCCGCCTCTGCTCTGGTTGTTGCAGCACCCAGAGAAGGTAGCATTCCTGTGCCTCCTTCAGTGCCATTGCACCATTAAACCTGGAGAGGCTTAAGAGAAGGAAGTGAATGGTGTAGGACGCCCAGGTAGCCCATGAGAGCCATCTAGTTTTCCTGACCCTATTGCCAACCTGTTACAGTGCCACCCGTCTTTCCTGAGTCACTCAGCAGCGTAATCCAGAGTTGGATGTCCAGTCACTCCCTTTCTATACCTCTTTGTTCATTGAAATTCATTTCCTTTCTTGTAGTTTAGGTCATATACCTTGTTTTTTTTAAAAGTAACATTCATTTAAAACTCAGTGAAAGGCTACTTCTTACCTTTGTGTTACATTACCTCTTCTGCTTTGGTTGACATGCAGAGAGCCAAGTGCCAGATGCCATAGCACTGTCAATGATAACATTGAGAGTCCTGTCTGACTATGATGATGAAGTTGCCTATCGAGTCAGGTTTTCACATTTACCAGTGATTGATGCCTATTAAAGAGATGGCAATCAAGTCATTCCCTATGTGCCCTATTGTTTATTTTATGAGATCTTTTTGTGCTACCCAACCAAGCTCTGAAACTGATATTGATGCTTAAGATGGAGCTCAGACATGAGATATTATGATTAGAGAATTCAATATATTCAAGAAACTGTGGTTATATTTAGGAGGTATATCTGCATACCTTTATCTTGTTAAGTACTTGTATCTTATAGTAACTCCCATATGTAAATGTTACCCCTTGTGCATCTCAGTCTGCTTACTTTTACTTTCCCGTACTGTTTCCAGTTCCGTACCTTGTGTTAGTATTAACACAACTGGGATAATGATTGAAAGCATTTCATTGTGGTAGATATGACATTTGTAGAGTTTGTGTAAAATTATTTAGTTATGTAGAGTAAAAGATACAGGCAGGCCTGCTTAATAATAAAGTAAATTCGCAAAGGAATTAATTATTGTTTGAGATTGAAACTGAAAGCATAAGATGCTAGAATTAAACTTGATGCAGAGTATTTTATTTTATCATATCCTGGGCTCTGTTGGAGAGAGATTGATCACGTTTGTTCTCAGAAAAGAATTGGTAGATGTTAATGGTAGTTAGGCTGTCTAATTCTCCAGAAAATGGAGAGGTGCTACGAGCTTCCTTTTGGACTCTCTTATTTTCCTTTATTTGCCCAAACTTAAAACTTAGAGCGAATAACATAAGGAAATTTTGAGAATACAGAAGAATACGAGTAGGAGGGTAGTCAAAAGTATTAGATTAAACTGCCTCGTCAGGGACACAATAAAGCGAACTTGTATTGTGATGTTTTTGAAATTGGTGAGAATGTTTTTGACACTGCCTCCTTTCCTTTTACTTCCAACACCAGCTCGTAGGTGGAAAACATTCCTAATTTCATCTTAACGATGTGTCAAACTTGATTTATCGCTTGTCATCTTCTTGGCATGTTCAACTACTTGCCATATGCCAAATCCAAGAAGGGTTAATGACACCTAAAGGATTGTGGCCCCCTTTGCTATTGTATCTTATTGTATTTTGGTCCCCGATCTAATTTGACAGAAGCCATTAACAGGTAGTAGATCCTTCACTCAATAAAATTCACACCTTCTCACGTGAGATCCATCTAACCTAACCATCAACCAATTTTACCCAACCATTTCCCATTTCATTATTGTCGGAGCTTTCCACATCTACCACTCTGCCCCCTCACTCCTGCATTCCTACCTACTGACCCGAACCTCCCGACCCAAGTTAGCACCATTGTACTCTCTCTTACACAGCTCTTCTGCTGGCATCCTATGACCTTTTTCAGGTACCTGTGAAGGATCAGCAGCAGAGATGAAAGAACTTAAGTAGATCATTCCAGTTTTAGGAAATCAATCCATTTTGAGCGGGAGGTTTCTAGAATCTCCAAAGGCCTACCATATTGCACTTTGCCCTAGCCAGTACCCACGACATTATGCACTATCCACTTACCGCAGTCTCATCCCCTTCTGAGGCGGTACCATGGCTGACGACTCAGCCTGCCGCTATAGCCTACTTGTGTCTTGATGCTGACTGGACTCTGCCTAGACGGCCTCCTCAACAGCCCTACCGAAGCTGTCTGATGAGCAGCGCCTTCCTTTTGATTCCTTGGTGAAGATCTACAAGTGACTGAAGCCCTTCCTCTAACACCCTGGCTGTACTTACGCTCGTCTTATCCACAGACTAAAGATAGGTTTACACCTACAGACTTTTGTGTTGCGGGCTGTTATGGTGTGGAACCACAAGAAACAGCATGAAAATTGACGCGGTGGGGAGAAACAATGACCGTTATTGGGTGGCGTGGTGCGGACCCGTGCCGTGTGTTATGGGCATGTTACGGGCATGTTATGGGGTGTTATTGCGGTGTCTAACGGAGTGTTACGGCGTTGGTGAAGTTTTATGGTCCTTTGCTGCTATGCAAGGGCACGCGCTCTTGCGGCTTTGTTACTCCGTGTAGCAGTGTGTTGCCGGTGGCTTGCGGTGTTGTTGCGGAGTAATGATAACATAATTCATAATAATGAGACAAATGAGAAGCAAATAATGGACATAACAAAAATACTTATACTAACAAACATGTAAAGCATGGAAAGTAAGAAAATGAACATGAAAAGCATAGTAAGTAAGAAAATGAACATGAAAAGCATAGAAAGTAAGAAAATGAACATGAAAAGCATAGAATGTAAGAAAATAAACATGAAAAGCATAGAAAATAAATGAAATTGAAAAGCATAGAATGTAAGAAAAAGAACATGAAAAGCATAGAAAGTAAGAAAATGAACATGAAAAGCCATAGAATGTAAAGGAAAAATGAACTTGAAAAGCATAGAAAGTAAGAAAATGAACATGAAAAGCACAGACTGTAAGAAAATGAACATGAAAAGTATAGAATGTAAGAAAATGAAATTGGGACTTGGTTTATACAATAACATTTTCAACTGCAGATATCATATATTATCAACTGAGGTCAATATGTCTTTAGTCTGTTACTGATTTTTTTTTGTTCCCCTCTTAATAACTATGTCCAGTCAATGTTAATTATTGTTTCATTATCATATTTGTATGTGTTTCATGTTCCATTTGTCATGTTTCTCATATTAATTTTTATTAGTTTGGCTCTTTACCTTGTATGTTATTATATCATTTGATGACCATATTAATTTCATGTTACATTTTTATAGTTCAAGTTATTTTCCGAGTTCTATTTATTTCATATTTCATATATCATATTTCATGTTAGATTTCCTGTTATATTTCTTCATGTTTTATTATAATGGCCTGCTTTTCATTTTTCAATTTCATTTCACCCAATCATACCGTCATATATATTGTCATGACATATAAATTAAGCATCAAAAAAGAAAAATTATGAATGATATAAAATGTACAAAATCATTTGATATTAAGAAAATAACTAAAAAACCAGTTATTATTAAAAAAAAAAATTCTATTTATTTATACATTATCGATAGGCTGTCAGAGCGCGAATGATGCCCCTGTGGTCCGTCCGGCCCCTTTTATCCTCCCCAGAATGCGCGGTAACCTTCCATCCAATCGACCTATGTTTATGTCAAAATTAAGAGGTGGTTGTGGAATTATTGATATTTACTGTAAAGCGAAGTCAATCATGTTTAGTACATTTCTAAAATGTTTAAAAATCGTTGTTTTCATTACCAAATAATTATGTATTATTGTAAGGTCAGAGCAACCTACCTTATAGAAAATGAATGCCAACATCAGGATCGCACTATTTTTACACCTAGTTTTTATGAAAGTATGATAAATATATTACGAAGTGCTAATAAGATGACCTCTTATCCACAAATAAAAACGAAAGTGGTCTATGAACATTTAATGAAAAACAGTGAATATGTTCCAAATATTGAAAAAATGTATCAACTATTCAACTGGAAACTAATTTGGGAACTTGTAAATAATAAGTATATAGAAAATAAAAGTAGAGAAATTTTAAGTATGTTCATGAAGTTTTAAGTACAAATGATAGGCTAGCCATGATGAAAATAAAAGATGTTAAGCATATGGTATATTTATGTCCTTTGGTTAAGAATTTGTTGGCCTGGGTATTCCAATTGCTTAGCAAATGTTGTAAATTATAAACTAATAGCAGGTTAAGGATTTTAAAACTAGACTTTGAAGCAAACTCAAAATGGGATGAAAATATGGATGGCAAGATATTTGGGAATAAGTAATGACCAGCAAATTATTAAATGTATAAAGAATAGACTGTTAAATACATTTAATGTAAATATTATAGGATTTAAGTCTAATGTTAACAAAATTTTTACGAATCAGTATGTTTCTAATTTAAAAACGCATTTAAAAAAATAATAAATTGTAATATTTTTATATTATACATAGATCTTATAATTTATATACAAAATAGTAAAATAAAATTTTGTAAATTAATATTTCTTAATAAAAGAAAAAAAATTATTGAGGTTCACCTCTAAAAAAAATAAATCTACCTAGGGAGAGGCCATAACACGCCGCACGCCCTGCAACATGTGCGCGCCATTTATTAATCGTGTATGAAGGCGCCGTAAGGGCACCACACGGGCACCGCAAGGGGCCGTAACATCACGCCGTAACATTCCCTCAAGGGTGGTACGACTTTGCACCACATCACACCACGTGCGGTGTGGTGCAGTGTGGCACAGCGCCATGCGGGTTCTTACCTCATTTGTTGCGGTGCCGTGCCACACCGCTTACGGCTTCGTGCGACTTCACCGTACGCCGCGCAGAAATTTGATATGATTTAAAATCCGGGCGTCGTCGTGCAGCTTTAATGGTCATCGCCTGCCCCCGCTTTTGGTGCGTTTATAGTGAAGTTTTATGCAGTTTCTTGCGTTCCCACGCCGTAACAGACCGCACCACAAAAGTGCGTAGGTGTAAACCAGTCTTAAGGTAAATGAAACTGGAAATTTTCTGTCAGTAAAATACTTCTTAGCCTAGGACTCAATTTTTCTCTGGGCACTGAGGATATTTGATTTCTTTAGAGGTATTGGTAGCATCAATCAATTTAACTACAAGCATACAGGAGTAAACGTAGATTTTAATTACAGAAAGGCATGTTGCTTCATAGTTTTGAGAAGAAGGTAGATCATTTACCACGACGTTTCAACTTGGCATTAGATAGATTGAAGAAGAATTCAAGTATTAAAATTTTCAAAAGCAGACAAAGGAGGCTGGTGTAGTCCGGTTATGAATAAGAACGATTTACCTGATCAAGGCACACAGGCTCTTAAACGATAGTAACACATACCTAAAAGTAACAAAACCCCCTTGCATTAGCGATTTGCAGTCTGAATTTAACAAGAAAATAAAAGCCATAGTTAGCAGTGGTGTGGAAAAAGAAACCAGAAATATAGTCCATGAGTAAGCTAGCGAGAAAACTGCCGTCTTTTAGTTATTTTTACGGAACTCCCAAGATTCACAAGGAGGGGTGTCCTTTAAGGCCCATTGTCGCTAGCTGCAACAATCCTCAGATCGATCTGTTCATCATGGTTAGCGGATGTTTTGGGGAAATTAATAGGGACAATTTCGAAATCTCACATTAAGCACAATATGGATTTTATGGATCAAATTAAGGAAAAGAATTATATAGGTACTATGTACAGTCTAGATATAGTTTCTTTATTCACGAATGTACCACTGAGTTTCGTGCTCGACAACTTGAAGGAAATTAGCCTCAGATAATATTTTCAAAAAGCCACCTATGCACATAGATAAATTTTGTCATTTGATTAACATTTGCGTTGAATCTACAATTTTTGAGTTTAATGGTTCGTTCTATCAACAAAAATCCGGGGTCTCGATGGGCTCACCTCTCTCCCCATATATTGGCTAACTTATGTATGGAATTTTTCGACACACTACCGGAAGACATCAAGCCTGAAATTTGGGTTAGGTATGTAGATGATGTTTTTATTGTTTATAGCACACGGCGAGGAAGCCTTTCATAGGTTTTCAGAGCTGCTTAATGGTTTTTTGCCCTCTATTAAATTTACAGTGGAAAAGGAAATGGAAAATAGGCTTCCCTTTCTAGATATGGTAGTTTATAGAGACACAGTGAGTAGTGACTTTAAATTCAGCGTGTATAGGAAGAACACCCACACAAACACCTATATTCATTACTTTTCATATCATGAACCGAAAGTAAAGCACAACGTTTTAACCAATTTGTTTTTCGAGCATACCGAATATGTGATCCCCAGTTCATTGACGCCGAAATAAATTTCGTTGGTAGATAGTTTTACTAAACTGTGTTACCCAAAGTTTTTTATACTACAGTCTCTATCTAAAGCTAGATCGATGTTTTACGTCCCTCATGATATAAACTGAAAAGGCAGATTTTAAGGCATCTCTTGCTCTTCCTTATAATAGAGAACTTATAAATTTTCTAGGCAGCTTAAAGGAAAAAAGAACGGCTTCAACGTAGTTTTTCAGTACAACAGTACAATCAAGAAGAAACTCATTAAAAATAACCCGGGTAATAGAGAGAATGTAGAGTATATGTAATACCTTGTAGTGATGCAATGAATGTTACGTGGGAGAAAGCGGACGTTCCATTGATAAGAGAAGGGAAGAACACGTTGCTGCTTGCAGAAGGGGAAGTTCATACAGTGCAATTGCGCAACATACATGGGAGAAAAACCACGCAATAAATTTTAAAGGTACAAAGGTTGTTTTTGCATGTAACGACCGGACTTTGAGACGAGTAGTAGAAGGGGCGTTAATTTCATTAAACGAGACCTTTGCAGGAAATACTGGCATTACAGAAAATAAAGCTATTTGTGAAGAGATATGTAGGAAATGGAAAATTTCAAACTTTAGAAATATATGTGCCAATAACGATGCTGCTTCCTCTCCTGTTTACTCCACTCAGGTCATTTCTCCAACAAACCACCCAACCACCATAGAACAAGCAGTTGACAATAGAAACATTCCCCCACGAAGATCAAGACGAATTCTGGAAAGAACGAGGGCTCAACCGCCTGATCATTCATAATATGAACTAGCTTGTTACCTAACCGTTGTTTTTTCAAATGTTTGTGCTCTTACTTGTTAGTTCCTTGAGGTGACATATCACACTTTAGTGAACAAGACCACAGTTGATGGTCGAAAGCTTTAATCCTATCCCACAAGAAATATATATTTTAAATTAAAATATATATATATATATATATATATATATATATATATATACATATATATATATATATATACTATATATATATATATCAATATATATATCAATAGAGGGATCCACAGTAATATCCTTGTTTATCTAGATATAATATGTTTATACAAAGCTTAAAGCTTCGTCCATCCTCCTGTGACTGATCACTAAGCAAATGAGACATGTAATGGTGAAGAATTCCAAATAAACAAACAAACAGACAAAGAACATTAACAAGGTTAAAAAATTCGAACAAGGTCATTGGGTCGTTTGCCTTCCATAATTCGCTGTGATCTACGAGGCGGGACAAAGCGCCGGCCTTCTCTTCCGAATGACATCTTGACGGTCGTTAAACCAAAAAGGTAGTTTGTAGATTAGGCTCTTGAACGGGCGAAGGATGGTTATTTACATTATCAGATTGAAGGAGGCTGTACACATTTCTGAAGTTCTTTATTCTGGCCCTTTTGCAAATTTCTTCACTCAAAAGTAAATTGTTCTGTATGCCAGTATTCCCCTCAAAAGTGTCATTCAAAGTGATGAGAGCTCCTTCCACAATTCTCCTAGTGGTCCTATCCGCACTCTTATAAATAACTTTTCCTCCCTTGAAGTCGATGGCATGATCGGAATCCCAAGTATGCTTGGCAATGGCGCTGTAAACGTTGCCCAAACGGCAAGACTGCCAACATGTTCACGTTTCCTCTGGTCCAGAGAACGACCGCTTTCACCAATATAGCATTTGTCACAATTTTTACATCCTATAGCATAGACTCCAACATCGGTGACCTTTACGCGCCATTGCCAAGCATACTTGGGATTCCGATCATGCCATCGACTTCAAGGGAGGAAAAGTTATTTATAAGAGTGCGGATAGGACCACTAGGAGAATTGTGGAAGGAGCTCTCATCACTTTGAATGACACTTTTGAGGGGAAATACTGGCATACAGAACAATTTACTTTGAGTGAAGAAATTTGCAAAAGGGCCAGAATAAAGAACTTCAGAAATGTGTACAGCCTCCTTCAATCTGATAATGTAAATAACCATCCTTCGCCCGTTCAAGAGCCTAATCTACAAACTACCTTTTGGTTAACGACCGTCAAGATGTCATTCAGGAAGAAGACGGCGCTTTGTCCCGCCTCGTAGATCACAGCGAATTATGGAAAGGCAAACGACCCCAATGACTTGTTCGAATTTTTTAACCTTGTTAATGTTCTTTGTCTGTTTGTTTATGTTTATTTGGAATTCTTCACCATTACATGTCTCATTTGCTTAGTGATCAAGTCCACAGAGGATGGACGAAAGCTTTAGCTTTGTATAAACATATTATATCTAGATAAACAAGGATATTACTGTGGGATCCCTCTATTGATTTCTTAGAAGCACGATACAGTGTTTTTATATTGCATATATATATATATATATATATATATATATATATATATATATATATATATATATATATATTGTCACGTTTATAGATCGTTCGTCTACCCAAATATCAATTAATTAATTTGATTTGGAAAACGGCAGCCATTTCTTTAGAATATCAGCTGATTTTTAGTAAACGCGGGAAACCCAAACCCGCCAGCTAGAAGCTAGGGGAAAAGAGTCTTTTATCAGCTGTAGGGACGTATCTTAAAAGGGAAGGATGAAGGCAGATTGGTACTTCTTAGACCTAGATCTTAAGCTCCCTTTCCTGTGACCCCTCTGCTGGCTGTATGCTTGTTTTCCAGGATTTGCTTGATCGTGGGGGGTTAGCTGACCTCCAACCCCCAAGCAACCCACATGAATTCTGCCTCAGTCGGCTGCGAGACGTGATCTCGGACAGAGGTCAAATTACCTGCCTTCCTGTTAGGCCTGCCCAGGGTGTGTGGCGCGCCGATGACCCGGGCCTCAGACAAAGGGGGGGCCCATGCTTTTCTACAAAGAGCCACATTTTCTACAAAGGTCCACACTGAACACGACATCCAGGTACGTCTTGTGAAACAGCATATTGCCAGTCCCTTATCACCTATTATCATTTTGATCCTCATTCTCCCAATTCAATTTCCAGCAACAAAAGGAATTCATCCTTTTGTTCCCTCTCACTGCCTCATGGCCGCATGCTTCCCCTTGTGTGATCGTCCCAGACCAATGGAGTCATTGCATACTTCAGTGAAACCTTAAAGTTCCTTCTCCCCAGTATTAGAGAATTAATTAAGCAAGAAGTCATTTTTCCTTTTATCTTGTTTAATCTGGGATTCTTTTCCAGATTCCATGAGTCACGTGCCGTCTCTTCTGCCCGAAAGTGTGCAATATCCAAGTGTACGAAAACCAGCTATAACTCCTCCAGTGGAGCCATCATTTACCTTTTCTCCAGGCCAGCACGGGAGCCTTTTTTTGGTAAAATAAGTAGCTGTAAAGTACGCGAGCCTGAGTTTTCTGGCGACCTTCTCTCTAAAGAAATTAATAATAGCTATCAGTTTACGGTAAGTTAAAGCAATTCCCTCTTGAAATCCCTCAATTATTTCCGTTTACGTATCTAGCCTCTCTCAAGGCCAGCTAAATACGTAACAGTGGCGACGCTTGCCACGAACCTGGCTTGTAAATCGCGTTATCCGTTGTAAAACGTAAACTGTAAATTATTTTACAAAAAGTAAAAGAAAGCACACTTGCAGGGAAAGAAGAAAGACACTGACTCACGGTAAGGTATTCCATTCATTAATATGATTATTCTATGACCAATGTTAGCTTAAGGTACGTTTAAGTATTTTTATTGTAGAAGTGTTTAAACAAATGTGAAGGTAGAAATCTTATTATTGTAACGGCCAGAGCGCCGAGCGAGTTCTGTTATTTTGTAAATCGCATTGTTGTAGGAGCTCACACGAACACGTGTGCAGATAGATGCCAGAAAGGACCAGATCAAACTAGGAAGTGCTTTGCCAGGGTTTATTGCTGTATTAGAAAGCCTAGCTAGTTAGGAGTGTTTTACTAATAGTTACGGCAAAAGAAGTGTACAATTCTTTTGTCTGTGATATGTTAGGGTATTCATTTTTAACTTAGTTTTCATTCCAAGTGTTGGTAACGCTTACCTCTCAGCTTAATTCAGCTTAGAGCACACTCGCGCCTGCGCGGTCTCAACCAGCCTTCGTTTTCGCTCACAGCGGCAGCCATGTTTGTTATCTCTTTCAACATTATCTAAACAATTTAAGCAAAGTAACGTAAGTCTCGAAGTTTTTAACGTAAATAATCATCTCGGGTACTCAGTATCTACGTCTGCCAGAGAAATTAACGTAATTCGCCTTGAAAATAAGAAAGTAGAATTTTTGTGTTGTTTAAATTGCCTTCGCATTTACAGAGAATCAGCTGTTTTGAACGACATGCTGTGCGCTAGCAGCGCTACCCCAGCTAGCTCACGTGTTTCTCGCATCGCTCACTCGCGCGCTGAGCGAAATTTCATTTCACTTTCGTACTTACGTAACCTCATTTACAAATGTTGCTAACATCGTTTTAAAATCCTTACCGTCATTTCACTGTTCACAGGGACCTAGGTAATCTTACATAAAATTAACGTAAATCTTAAAAGTAGAGTAAATTACAAGAATTGTTAACGTAACGCGTCTTTGTAAAAATTCATATTGAAACGCAAATCATTTCATAAGCGCGAGCCGCTACTAGTAACGTAAAAATCGTTCACCACGAGCGCGTTATCATTTTCATAAAACGTTATCCAAAGCAATTCTTTCATTTCACGTTAACGTAAGTAAATCATTTAACGCAAGTTGCGTCATATTAAACTAACATTAGTAGTTCAATTCAATATAAGGGAGTTCATTCATATATCATTTTTCACCCTCTCCGAGAGAGAGAGAGAGAGAGAGAGAGAGGAGAGAGAGAGAGAGAGAGAGAGAGAGAGAGAAGAGAGAGAGAGAGACCCGAACCCAGTATTCACGAAGCCAAGAGTACTACATCTTACATTTAATTATAGCATGCATAATTAACCTTATTTTTAGTTTCTTGTGTCTTTCATTTACACAACGTTGATACGTACGCGCATATGTCCATTGCAGTTTGCAAGCATTTATTTATTTCATTTATCGATTACTTCAGCGAGGGACTGAGCATTTCTAAAATTTCCACTACCTGTCGTTGCCCCGAGTGGTCTTTCATTTTCTTTATCACGAAAGACTTGCGTATACCGCAAGCACAATTCGCACAGTGTGCCCACGCAAATTCATTACTTCCAGACAGGAAGTCGTTACCAGTTTAGGACTGGCCACCACCAGTGCCACGTCAGGTCTTACCATTTCACAGTGCCACTAATTCTTGACACTGTCCATCGATTGGCTGCTGAAGTACTCCCACCTTTTACTTTCTCTCCTCCACTATTACCCTCTGCCACGAGCAGTGCCATTTCACTTCAGTATATTTAAGTATACTGCATGTAGTGTCCGGGACACACCAGCACGATACCAGTGCTCCAGCCTCCATAAGTGCCATTGCACCTGTACAGGCCGTACAGGCAGCCATTACAAACCTGCGTGTCCGTCCTTACGGAACGCCCAAAGTAAACTAGTGTGTCCATGTACAAGGGTCAGATCCTTCGGAACACTCAACAAAGGGAACGCCTCCCGAAGCGCATCAATACCAGCCCTAAGTGCTGACAAACCTGCGTGTCCGTCCTTACGGAACGCCCAATTCATTGATGTCCATGTACGAGGATCAGTGATCCTTCGGACCAACCCAAGGAATGCCTCCTCATAAGTCGCCGCGAACCTGTACAGACATACAGGTAGCCCATTCCCAACGTCTCCCAAGTTGGGAACGCCCGTAAGTGTGACGTACGCCGCACACTTCCTTCGATTTTTCACCTCATCAGAAGGTGCCATTCACAAAGTGCCACCGAGCACCCAGTCTTTTCAGACTTTTCATTACCACGTCGCAGAACCCATTTCCAAGTGAGTGCCACTTTCCACAGTAGGCACTCCTATTCCATTCAGTACCCTTTCCTGGCCATTATTTTCATTTTCCTCTGAGCCTCTACTGCAGCCTAAGGGAAATGTCTTCCCCTGCTTCCCGCGCTTCTTTGCCAGAGAGCTAGAGAAGCTCGGAGCCCTCATAACTCTGGGCAAGGAGGCTGGTTACAGTGGACCAGCACTTGACCAGTGGATAAAGACGCAGCAGGCTGCCGCGCGCCTGCAAGAAAACGAAGAAGAGAAGCAGAGGAGAAAGCCAGAGAAGCAGAGAGAAAGGAAAGAAGAAGAGAGAGAAAGCATGAGCTAGCTCTCCTAGATGACGCAATCTCTCTGCTAAGCTTTCCTAAGCCCCAGCCATGAGCTGGACTCCCGGTAAGAGGTGGTTGCGGAGGTTCTGCACCACTTGTTGTGTGCGTGGGCATGCTGTATTCCGACCAGTGCCCCAAGTCGGTCTCTACCTTGGGAGGAGAGCTTCCAGGGTGAACTTCTCCAAGACTACCATGTAGCCCTGTCTGATGAACAGTCTCCTACGGCCTATCAGTGGGTACAAGTCATGGCCGACACCGAAGCCCAGGTCTCCCTTATTTCCAGAAAGGCATTGCCTAGGGGTGCCAAAATCCAGACGAACGAAGAAATTCAGTTTGAATGGATTGACTGTAACCTCTATTCTGTCCTCCTTTCGGTCCTTCTGTAATGTGTGGAAATGCCCTTTCTGGACCAGGAGACCAGGGAAACCACATTGTGGCCGCCTGGGCGTAGTTGACCAATTTCATGATGTTTATCAGGTGTATGTTGCCGAGATTTACTTAAGCCGTATCTCCCTGAAGCAGCTCCCACTACCAGATGCACCGGATCCCTGCAGCATGCTCATAATCAATCATCAGTTTTAGATTCAGAGGCTAGTGCCTCCGATGTCCCAGACATCCTTCCTATTTGTGAACCTGGCCCTGACCCAGTGTCAGAGCCTGAAGTTTCTTCCGCATCATCTCAGCCTCTTACCATTTTACCACCTACCTCCTCCGCTTTGGGAGAGGTAAGCCCACCAGTTAACCCCGGACTTGTTTCCGAGGGTGATTCAACGGAGGATTCCTTAACCTCCCTACCTCAAATCACTGCCAGAGAGGACTCTTCACCTGTGCCAGAGCACACTGCCAGCCTTGGTGACTCCACAGATTCGCAACCTGTGGGGTGCCATCTCGGCCTGACCATCCAGTGCCACGGAAGAGGTTCTGGAACAAGTTCTGCCGCGACTGTGGCCGCAAGGGTCACATGTCTGCAAACTACGGAGGGTGCGCTAAATCATAATATTCCTGCCATCGCAATGGCCGTTACTAATCCTTCTTCACTAGGACCCCCAGCTAAGGGCCCTATAACAGTCGCACCCCTCAAAGCCCATTATCAGCCAAGCCACGTCAGAGCCTACGACGACTCTGGTGCTCAAATCTCCCTGATACGGGAAGACCGAATCCCCCGAGGGGCAAAACGTCGATAGACGTCATTTAATCACCATCGAAGGTATCAACCACATCAAGCTGATCCTTCCGACCGTCCAATTGAGGGTCACCAGACGCCTCATTTTTCCAGAATTTGTACCCTTGCACTTGCAAGCTACATTCCAGGAGGTTACGACCTCCTCCTAGGGCAAGACATGAAGTCTCCCTCGCATTCCAAAAAGCCTAGGGGTCCTAACCCACAACAAATCACTCCAAAGCAAGAGTCATCGAAATTCTACTTCCTCTAGAAGTACGTCCACCAACAGCTCCCCCGTTGCCAAGGAGGGAGATTGACCATTCGCAGTTCCGTGCAAAACCTGTAACGTAATAGGGCACTCTACTAATTGGCCTGGGTGCCCTAGCCGACTACCAGCAGCGAACAATGTCCATTTTCCACAAGGCTTAGCCTTCAACAAGAGATAGGAGCCTCTGTCTCCCATTTCCAAGGGCACGCTGAGAGGTATTGCACCTCCGGTACCCGCCACAGGTCCAGTCGACCTCCACACTCTGCCAGTGCCACTTGGCAGCACTGAGCAGTGCCAAGCTACGTCCAGCCTGGATGTAGAGCCACCACAGAACTTGACTTCTGCGCCTGGCCCCGGAGCTAGTGCCGGCGCTAACCTAACCAAGGATCCTCCTACAGGAGATCCTCCAACAGGCATGGAGCTTACCGCAGCCCATGGCCAACCCAAAGTCCATGAGTCTTCTTCACCCTCACCACTGACGCTCGAGGATGAACCTCCGGCAGACCTAACCTTCATACCTCCTCTGGAAAACCAGGAACTGCCCGACCAGGAGTCAGCCTGGAGTTTTCCCCTTACGACGGCTGTCGCAGCAGCCGGAGTGAGGGCCTCCCCTGCAGTAGGTTCCACCTCTACGACGGTTGCTGCAGATACCGAAGTAGGGTGTTCTCCTGAAATCCCTCAGGCTACCACTGCCTCTGCTCCTGCCGGAGTTTCAATGGCTTTTCCCCAGAGTCGGTGCCTCCTCTACTCCTAGGACTGGTATAGCCAGGCCCTGGAGGAATAAGAAGAAGAAGAAAGGGACGTTAGCAAATCATTAACACACTAACCAAAGAGCCACATGCTCTCCTTGACACCTGTGCCCGAGGTACAGTGTCGCATTCAATTGTAGAGTGATCCTGGCACTACCCAGAGAAGGTAGCCAGCCTGATCTCTGCCAGTAGAACTAACCCTCTAACCCCCTAGAAATTGTGATACTAACAACTCATGTAAATGTCATAATTACCTCATTACATTTCCATCCTGGTAATGCACTAACCACTCATCATCCCCACGCGTCATTACCTCTCATGTATTTTTAACAGTTCCGTCGCTGAACTACTGCTGTGCGTACCACACTCTGGAATGATTGCGTCTCCCTTTAACTGTATTGAGTAGGTTAGGCTAATGATTTAGTACCAGGGCATTACGTAGTAGAAAGTAGAATTTTCAAAGTAACCTTATCTAGGGGTGGGTAGAGTAGACTGTCGTCACAGACAACCCGTAGTTATTACTTAGGCTAGATTACATCACTACATGAAGTTAGTACACTTAGCATCTTTGCCTATAAGTTAGGTAGGCCATTGTAGTCAGCCGTATCGCTGCTCAAAAAACTTCAAGTTAGAGTAGGAGAACTGGGTAGTCGAGACGATCAATTTATTTAAGCCAAGACCTTCACGCCCGAAAGGGAGTGAATGCCTTCTTAACAGGGGGAGCTGTGACGTTTATAGATCGTTTCGTCTACCCAAATATCAATTAATTAATTTGATTTGGAAAACGGCAGCCATTTCTTTAGAATATCAGCTGATTTTTAGTAACGCGGGAAACCCAAAACCCGCCAGCTAGAGATAGGGGGAAAAGAGTCTTTTATCAGCTGTAGGGACGTATCTCAAAAGGGAAGGATGAAGGCAGATTGGTACTTCTTAGACCTAGATCTTAAGCTCCCTTTCCTGTGACCCCTCTGCTGGCTGTATGCTTGTTTTCCAGGATTTGCCTTGATCGTGGGGGGTTAAGCTGACCTCCAACCCCCAAGCAACCCACCTGAATTCTGCCTCAGTCGGCTGCGAGACGTGATCTCGGACAGAGGTCAAATTACCTGCCTTCCTGTTAGGCCTGCCCAGGGTGTGAGTGGCGCGCCGATGACCCGGGCCTCAGACAAAGGGGGGGCCCATGCTTTTCTACTAACAAAGAGCCACATTTTTCTACAAAGGTCCACACTGAACACGACATCCAGGTACGTCTTGTGAAACAGCATATTGCCAGTCCCTTATAACCTATTATCATTTTGATCCTCATTCTCCCAATTCAATTCCCAGCAACAAAAGGAATTCATCCTTTTGTTCCTCTCACTGGCCTCATGGCCGCATGCTTCCCCTTGTGTGATCGTCCCAGACCAATGGAGTCATTGCATACTTCAGTGAAACCTAAAAGTCCTATCTCCCAGTATTAGAGAATAATAAGCAAGGAAGTCATTTTTCCTTTTATCTTGTTTAATCTGGGATTCTTTTCCAGATTCCATGAGTCACGTGCCGTCTCTCTGCCCGCAAGTGTGCAATATCCAAGTGTACGAAAACCAGCTATAACTCCTCCAGTGGAGCCATCATTACCTTTTCTCCAGGCCAGCACGGGCCTTTTTGTAAATAAATAGCTGTAAAGTAACGAGCTGAGTTTTCTGGCGACCTTCCCTCTAAAGAAATTAATAATAACTATCAGTTTACGGTAAGTTAAAGCAATCCCCTCTTGAAATCCCTCAATTATTTCCGTTTACGTAATCTAGCCTCTCTCAAGGCCAGCTAAATACGTAACAATATATATATGATCTATAAAATTCTATATCTATATCAGCTTATATATATATATATTAATATATTATAGTATATATATTATATATGATATAATATATATATGTATATATAAGGATAGATATATATATATAGAATATAATTCTAATATATATATGTTATATATATATATAATATATTATATATATTATATATATATATATATATATACTATGATTTATTTTAGTATAGATATAGATATAAATATAGAATATGTATAATATATATATATATAGTATTATATATATATATATATATAATTAATATATATAGTATAATATATAATATATATATATATATATATATATCTATATATATATATATAGATTATATATATATCTATATATATAAATATATATTAATAAAGAAAAAATTATATGATTAAGATTATTATATATATATTATATTCTTATATATATATATTATTCTTATATATATTTATCTTATCTTCTCTCTATAATCTATCATTTATATATATAATTATATATATATCTATATATTATAATATATATACTATATATAAAATTATATATCTAAGATTATATATCTATATTATAATATGATAATAATATATATATATATATATAATATATATATATATAATTTCGTTAAAACAGCAATTGCTTTAGTGGCATCAATAAGTCAATAAGTTTCTTGCAGGTATCTTCATACCGACGAAGTTTATTCCGATTCTCGTTCGTCAATTTCTGGTGAAAAATACGCAGAATTCCTTCTTCCATTTATTGAATTTTGTCACGACAGCTGTTTCGCCTTATGGCATTATCAAGCGACTACTTGGACTTACAATCTGACCTTTCGGCCTATTTATCTCATCGTGTGGGGGGTATGACCGCTTGAGGTATGGGGTGTACTGGTTTAGTCCAGGGGATTAACAGCTTAAGGGCGTCTGTTTAAAATTTAATATGTTACAAGTTGGTTTTAGATAAAAATTACAAAATTACATACAGGAATGTAATGTAATTTTGTAATATTTATCTAAAACCAACTTGTAACATATTAAATTTTAAACATACATTTAAGGAACTCTAGCACATGGCATTGTATTTTGAATATTTATTTAACAACTGTTTAAACAAAAACTTTCACTCTTATTGTCACAGTACATATGTCCTTAATACGCAGAATTCCTTCTTCCATTTATTGAATTTTGTCACGACAGCTGTTTCGCCTTATGGCATTATCAAGCGACTACTGACTTACATCTGACCTTTCGGCCTATTTTATCTCATCGTGTGGGAGGTATGACCTTGAGGTATGGGTACTGGTTAGTCCAGGGATTAACAGCTTAAGGGCCTATGTTCAAATTTAATATGTTTACAAGTTGGTTTTAGATAAAAATTACAAAATTACATACAGGAATGTATGTAATTTTGTAATTTTTATCTAAACCAACTTGTATTAAATTTTAAACATACATTTAAGGAAACTAGCATATGGCATTGTATTTTGAATATTTATTTAACAACTGTTTTAAACTTTATGTCCTTATGTTCTTTGTATCTAAAACAACGCCCTTAAGCTGTTAATCCTGGACTAACCAGTACCCATACCTCAAGGTCATACCCCCTCCCACACGATGAGATAAATAGGCCGAAAGGTCAGATTGTAAGTCAGTAGTCGCTTGATAATGCCATAAGGCGAAACAGCTGTCGTGACAAAATTCAATAAATGGAAGAAGGAATTCTGCGTATTTTTCACCAGAAATTGACAAACGAGAATCGGAAAAAACTTCGTCGATATGAAGATACCTGCAAGAAACTTATTGATGCCACTAAAGCAATTGCTTTTAACGAATATTGTACTAGAGAAAAACAATGCCCTAAAAGTATATATATATATATATATATATATATATATATATATATATATATATATATATATATATATATATATATAATATATGTGTGTATATATATATATATATATATATCTATTATATATATATATATATATATATATATGAATATATATGTGTATATATATATATATATATATATGATATATATATATATATATTATATATATATATATATATCTAATATAGATATATATATATATATATATATATATATATATATATATATATATATATATATATATATATATATTTACATATATATATCTATATTATATATATATATATATATATATATATCTATCTATATATATAATATATATATATATATATATATATATATATTCCACCATTTATCTCCTCACCCCTTCCCTCTCTCTCTCTCTCTCTCTCTCTCTCTCTCTCTCTCGCTTTTAAGCCCTTATACCTAAAAAGATATTCCACCAAAAGATTTAGCTTGTATCGTTGATGGATTTTTCTAAGGAAAAGAAAATCAAATTAGTACATATTTTGACTGCAAAAAAACAAAGTAATAACTATAAAAAAATGCTGGAGAAGAGATGATTACACATTTGTTCGTCTTCCTCCGCACAAAATATAATTTCCTTGTTGGAGATCAAAAGTCAGATGAGAATATTTGCTTCTGCCCTCTCTCTCTCTCTCTCTCTCTCTCTCTTCTCTCTCTCGTCTCTCGTCTCTCTCTCTCTCTCTCTCTCTCCTCTCTTCTCTCTCTCTCTCGAAGTTCATATTATTACATAATGGTTCAGTAGCATCCTAAGGTTATAAGAAGTTTTCTTGCATACATCCATTTGGAACATACACAAAAATCATAGAAAATGGGACGAGTGAAACAGATTAATGTATCAGACTGATGAATTTTGTAAGCATGATATTGAACATGATTCTAAATATAATGTCCATATAATTAAACAATTTATGATATTAATGACATAATTGTATCACTTTAACCTTGATCGTTTTTTTCTAAGGATATATTCATTAGTTTAAATGTAGCATGTTGAGTTCAAATGAGCATATTCATATACGTACATAGTAATTGAATGACGAAATCCTTTGACTAATTCATGGTAATGGATTAGTTGACATGCAGTTTTCTCGATTAGTGCAATTGATCTTAATCCCTGATTAATTACGGCGCCACTTCTGGTCTTAATCGTTTGTGTTTCTGCCTGTCATTATTTACCTATATATATATTATATATATATATATATATATATATATATATATATATATATATATAATATATATATATATATACACAGTGGTACCAAAGGTACAAAATTAATCCGCTCTGAGCGGCCTTCGTAACCTGAGCTTTTCGCATCTTGAACCGCATTTTACATGTAAATTGCCTAATTCGTTCCAAGCCCTACAAGAACACCCCAGTAAATTTCATAATAAAGCTAAATTGACAATAAACAATGAAATACAATAATTTGACCATTCAATACCTAACTTAAACTAACACATACGACTAATATGTACTACATACCTGTAAATAAAGTGAATTAGTGTACATGGTATACAAGAAATACTGTATGTACATACGTACGTATGAAGTAAAATGTGGAATCTTACCTTTGGAGTGAGGCGATCTCCGAAAGTGGCGACAGAGGAGGAGGACAAATGGCACAAAAACGTTAACACTTAACTTTACAAAAAAAACTTTAAATTAAATTTTTCTTTTTTGTCTCTTTTTATTTTTACATTTTTTTTACTTTTTTATACTTTTTTCTTACACAATTTCAATTTCTTCACCACTTTCACTTTCTGTTTTTTCGTAGTATCACTTTAGAGCGGCTGCCCTGGACCGTTTGAAGATACAACGAAACGAGATACCGACTGTAACCCTACCGGTATTTAGGAGTAGACTTGTAAACTGTGAAACTGACCGACTGCCGAAAATATATGGGTGGCCTACTTAACAAGCACCACTAATTGCTCGTTAGATTTTGGGTCTAGATCCAATATATGAGATACCAGATGAAACTAATATATAATATATCTACAGACTCTACTGATTCTTAGAATGGACCAGTGACAGACATTTTGGTTGGAGGGTGGGTTCCCCCTGACAGGCGCACTGAAAAGGGGGGGTTAATTGGATCTAGATCCAACTTAGGAGATACCGAGTAAAATTTACACTACAATAGCACTGCACATCCTAGAATACTGTGGTGGTAATGACAGACGTTTTAGTGGGTGGTTACCCCCTGACAGACGCCCCACAACGAGTGGGGAGGGGGAGGCAGGATCTGCATCCAACATTGGAGATACCAAGTAAAATTTGTACTACAATTGCACTGCACATCTCAGAGTACTGCGGTGGTAATGGCAGATATTTTAGTGGGTGGTTTCCCCCTGACAGACACCCCACAACGAGTGGGGAGGGGGAGGGGGAGACAGGATCTCCATCCAACATCATAGTACCAAGTAAAATTTGTACTACAATAGCACTGCACTTCCTAGGATACTGCAGTGGTAATGACAGATATTTTAGTGGGTAGTTACCCCCTGACAGGCACCCCACAACGAGTGGGGGGTTAATGGGGAGGGGGAGCCAGGAACTGCATCCAACATTGGAGATACCAAGTAAAATTTGTACTGCAATGGCACTGCACATCACAGAGTACTGTGGTGGTAATGACAGATATTTTAGTGGGTGGTTTCCCCCTGACAGACACCCCACAACGACTTGGGAGGGGGAGGGTGAGGGGGAGCCAGGATCTGCATCCAACATTGGAGATACCAAGTATAATTTGTACTACAATAGCACTGCACATCCTAGAGTACTGTGGTGGTAATGACAGACATTTTGTAGGGAGTGTGAGACAGGATCTGCATCCAACATTGGAGATATAAAGTAAAATTTGTACTACAATAGCACTTCATACCCTAGAATGCTGTGATGGTAATGCCAGACATTTTAGTGGGTGGTTACCCTTTCACAGACATAACCTACGATTGGAAGGGAGAGGTGGGACACCTTGAAAAATTTCAAAATCTATCATAGGCAATATTAATATTAGAAATATGGTAAGTATCTGAAAATCGTGAGCCTGATAAAATGTAAAAGACAAAAAATTCAAGAAATATTGTGATGTTTCAGGATAAGAATTACTGCCGGAGTTATTTTTTAAAATTCCTATTGAAGTATGGAATATTTCACTTCATTAATTCCATCACATCTATATAAATACTATGTGTGAGACTTCCTATGCTTGGTCTACTTTCTATAGTTTCACACACACACACACACACACACGCACATATATATATATATATATATATACATATATATAATATTAGCACTATCCTTTGGTTTGGAGTTATTACTTCACACAAAGTATTTTATCTGAATGGGAGGGGGTCACAATTGGCAACAGCTACAAGTATGTGTGCTGAACCATTATTGAATAATTAAACCAGTCATATGGTGCCACTCTCAGTTCCTCTAAAAAAAGATAAGTATTCTCGCTTTAATAGCGTCTTTGATCATTTTCTTTTCTTGCCTATAGTTAGGACACTGCAGCCATGTCGAGGTTCGTAGCCCAACGTGTCTTACCATAAATGAATTGTTCTTTAGTTGCTATTGGTTCGTGTGGATGAAATGAAATTTTTATCGGATATGGGAATTCGATTGATATTAAGACCAAAGTCCCATCATAAAGAGCCGTTTTAACACCCGCACATTCACAAAGAGATGATGTATCACAACACAAATAATTACTGGAAACGGAAATGTGAATGAATTGTTCAGGATGAGCTAACTATAAAGATTAAAACATTTTGCCCCATTTTATTCCCCCTCCCGAAGTTGACGATCTTACAACTTGGAGCTCCTGACTCCCAAATTAAGTTGGCCTATAATATCATGTCAGTTATCTAATAGTCCACTTATTTTCGGCTGCCTCACTCAAATTGATCTGTACACTATCACCAAGTATCAGGTGCCATATATATTCAGGGAAGAAAATCTAAACTTAATAAAAAATGATACACAGTTTGATGTTTAAAGCCAGCCGAGTGCGTTTGTCGCTTAACTTCCCGCCGGCACGCACCACAGGCAGCCTATGTAATGTGTTTCAATATATTCTATCGATGCTGGCTTTGACAACCATTATTCGGCTAATTTTCTCCCTGGTAATATTTTCTTCTTTATTTGTTCATTATATCTAGTAGTCAGGCACTAACATCATATTACATCCTCACGTCTGTTCAATGCATTTACCATTGTTAATATGATTTATAATGCGTCTCCAACAGTCATAAAAATTTGACAACCGAATGTGCAAATATGTCAGCTGTGTGCAAGGCATAGGGCGTCAATCACTGGAGTAGCGATCTCCCTGCCGAGAGTGACTTCGGAAGGCCATATTGAAAGGTCTCGGTCCAGCTCTTAGTACTATATTTTATTACTATTACTTTTTTTAATCTTTATTATTATTATTATTATTATTATTATTATTATTATTATTATATTATTATTATAATATTATTATTATTATTATTATTATTATTCGACCAATTTCACAGAGAAAAATTACCTTACGAAAACACACCTAAATACTCCAACCATTGTGGTCAGGCCTAAGCATCTGCTCTTGGATCTAAGCAGTGTCAATCATAAATGGTTCCTGTGTAAATAAAGGACTTTCTTTGCATATGGTAGCGAAGCACTAACTAAACAGTAATGTACAATCACTAACCACCAACTCACAATGCACTTACTCAGTAAGCACTCACACTTGCATACATTCACTATACACACACACACACTTAACATATACACACACACACACACTCTCAATAACACAAAACACTCTGAATACCCAACACTCACTAGGCACTCACTATACACTAAATGCTCACTAAACACTTGAAATACTAAATTACTAAACATTCATTATACCCCAAACACTCAGTAAACATTCAATAAACACCCACTTAACCCTAAACATTAATTAAACATTAAACATTCACTAAACCCCAAGCACTCATTAAATACTAGCTTACCAAACCCTAATACTTATCGAATACTAAACAGTGAATGAACATCCACTCATTAAAAACTTAAAAAACACTTACATACTAAACATTTGCTAAACACTAACATTCACAAGACATTCACTAAACGCTCACTTAAAATTCGCAAAACTTACACTAAAACCCTAAACACTCACTGAATACTTACACACTAAATATTCACTAAACACTACCATTCACAAGACATTCACTAAACGTTCACTTAACATTCACAAAACATTTACTAAAACTCTTAAGACAAAACATTCACTGAATACTTACACAATAAACATTCAATAACATTCACAAAACATTCACTAAACCCTAAAGACTCAGTAAACATTCACTGAATACTGACACATTAAACAGTCACTAAACCCTAAACATTCATCAAACACTTACTCATAAACATTCACTAAACGCATACTCACTAAACCCTAACAATTCGCTAAACACTGACTCATTAAACATTAACGGATAGAAAAAACTTGACAAATCGCACTAATTTTTCCATTGTTATCTTGGTTTTTCTTTACATTAACGCAAGGTGATTTTTTTTTTTTTGGTCTAGTTTGCTCTTGTATTTATTCATAATCTTCTTGAGAGAATGGAAATGTTCGAAATAACTTGGTGTGTAGAGATATTGTTTAAAAAACAGAGATCCTCTGTGTCCTTCCTCAGCCAGGTGTATTATGTCTGACGAATTTTACACCAGCCGAAAAAAATCGACTATAGTAACAACAATATTCATTCATAAAACTGATAATACAAAAATGTATCCATGATTTCATTAGCATGAAAGTCCGTTGAAACCAAAAGAATATAGTTTTGCTTCGATAAAGCAAACCGAGTAGGCTGTAGCACAATTATTATGATTTGTACCCTGACTATAGCGTATATATTACATATGTATAACTATCTATTTAATGGGTGCGTAACTCTATTTAACAAATGTTATGTACATAGACATTTTACAGCAATAACTCTAATAATGATAAGAACTTATATGCTACTTTATAGTGTCAGTCTTCCAACCACCGCTACATTAATTTTCATATCGTAAACAAAGCTAAAGCGAGTCGGGGAGACCAAACTTTTTGCAAAATTCTTACCACCATTGAAAAATATTAACATTCGTCTTTATCATAGAGCAAAATAATTGTTGTTTGCTTTCAACATAAGATAACAATAAGCTTTACAAAAAAATAACTTTTCGTGCCACTTGCCCCACGGGGTAAGTTGACACACATTATGGGGTAAGTTGGCACATTGATAATTAAAAGAAAATTACTACATTGCATTTAAATCAAATAGCAAAAATACCCTCTGAATTTCCAAAATACAAAACATAAGGCATTAGTATTACTTCAGATCATCATCTAGTTGTGATTGTGGGCAGGTGTCAAATAATAGTCTTCATGCTCCCACATGTTACGTGCCCTGCACTGGACCCACACTTCTCCTGGTTTACCAAACACAGGCTCTCTTCAGCTGAGCTTTCTTTCTGGATCAACAAGAGCAGTTCTTAAACTCTGTATCCACGCTGATGACTGATCTGAAGCCCATGTGTCTTTTCGGACATCTCTCAATCTGTTACATAACCACCCGTAAAATCAAAATCTTGAAATAGTCTGTAATTCAAAGTTGAAATTCCATCAATCCTAAACCAATTGAAAACATCAGAATAAGTGAGGGAGCTAGCGGTAAACCCGAGAAAACTTTACCAGGAATGTCACAGTGATGGGCATACTTGATCCTGGATTACCAGTCATCCACGAATCACATGGCCTGTTAACACATTTCTTCAGATGTCTATAAACACTAAAATCCAGGGCTGCAACTTGTGAGAACAATGTGGAGGAAATGATAGGGCACTAATCTCATTATCCTTCCAAAAATCCAGAAACAAAACATAAATTATATAAATAAATAGGCTTACTATTGTTATCAAATAACGTGTGCCAACTTACCCCATTTATTTTGAGCCAACTTGCCCATCCCTACCATTTGGTACAAAAACGACTACCAGTCCACACCAAGAAAAGGCCTTTGAATTAATAATTTTAATGCTACTATAGAATCTTTAAACCATAAGGAAAACTATGCTATCATTGAAAACTAATCTTTATGAATGTATAGATGTTATAGCAAATAACAGAAAGATTAAAATATTTACTTACTACCATCAAAATAAAAAAATTGTCTCATAAATTCGAGCTCCTACGTTCTATATCTATAGAATTTTGCTGGTAATTGAGGAACCACGTGGCAATTACACAGTATATGTATTAGAGTCATCCTAATGGTAAACTTTAAAGTCATGTTGAGTATGCCAACTTACCCCTGTAGCCAACTAGCCCCGGGCTCCCCTACTATAATTGAAGTCAGTTGCTTGCTTGACAAAATAATAATATGACTGAATTATTATGGGCCTACAGATGACTGTTATTTATATGAAACAAATAAATTATTTTTGTGTTAGATCAACCATCGTCAACCGGGGTTCCGTGGAACCTTAGGGTTCCGTGAACGATCGCCAGGTGTTCCGTAAGAATTCATGTTTTATTTAATTATTTGTTATTTACAAGTATATATTTTTCGTTAAACATGGCGTGAGAAATCGTAGTCCTATAATTTATTTTATCGTAACATATCGTGCGAGATTTTTTCCCTCTGTTTTACTAAAGGTAATTAATACAAATGCTTACACACACACACACACACACACACACACACACACACACACACACACACACATATATATATATATATATATATATATATATATGTGTGTGTGTGTGTGTGTGTGTGTGTGTGTGTGTGAGTGTGTATTGGGGTTCCTTGGGATGAGGAAAATTGTCTCAGGGGTTCCTCAAAGTGTCAAAGGTTGGGAAACACTGTGTTTGATAAATACAAAGGATATAGAAAGGATAAAAATATTTATTAAATATATCACGATAATGTATAATACGGGTCAATAGTAGATCACTATACTAATCTAGACATTCATTATCAGGGCTTGCCCCTCCCCCTGCCCACCTGTTAGGGTGTGTCTGTCAGGGGGTAACCACCCACTAAAATGTCTGTCATTACCATCACAGCATTCTAGGATATGAAGTGCTATTGTAGTACAAATTTTACTTGGTATCTCCAATGTTGGATGCAGTTCCTGTCTCCCCCTCCCTCTCCCCACTCATTGTGGGGTGTCTGTCAGGGGGTAACCACCCACTAATATGACTGGTATTACCATCTCAGCATTCTAGGATGTGCAAGTGCTATTGTAGTACAAATTTTACTTGGTGTCTCCGATTTTGGATGGAGATCCTGTCTCCCCCTCCCCTTCCCCCCCCCACTCGTTGTGGGGTGTCTCTCAAGGGGTAACTACCCACTAAAATGTCTGGTATTACCACCACAGTACTCTAGGATGTGCAGAACTATTGTAGTACAGCTTTTACTTGGTATCACTATGTTAGATGCAGATCCTGTCTCCCCTTCCCCCTCCCCACTCGTTGTGGGGTGTCTGTCATGGGGTAACCACCAACTAAAATGTCTGGCATTACCATCACAGCATTCTAGGATGTTTGCAGTGGCAATTGGTAGTACAAATTTTACTTGGTATCTCCAATATTGGATGCAGATCCTGCCTCCCCCTCCCCACTCGTTGTGGGGCGTCTGTCAGGGGGTAACCACCCACTAAAACGTCTGTCATTACCACCACAGTATTCTAGGATGTGCAGTGCTATTGTAGTGTAAATTTTACTCGGTATCTCCTAAGTTGGATCTAGATCCAATTAACCCCCCCTTTTCAGTGCGTCTGTCAGGGGGAACCCACCCTCCAAAATGTCTGTCACTGGTCATTCTATAATCAGTAGAGTCTGTAGATATATTATATATTAGTTTCATCTGGTATCTCATATATTGGATCTAGACCCAAAATCTAACGAGCAATTAGTGGTGCTTGTTAAGTAGGCCACCCATATATTTTCGGCAGACGGTCAGTTTCACAGTTTACAAGTCTACTCCTAAATACCGGTAGGGGTTACAGTCGGTATCTCGTTCGTTGTATCTCATGGTCCCTGGGCTGCTGGCTACTTGGATCTTTCGGTTTGCTTACTCCTACTAAATACCTCTTTAAAAAATAATTATCCAAGGAACATTGCTTCTGCCAGCTTTTCACAACGTTCCCGAAACGACTCACGCAAACGTCTTCGAACTGCGCAAGCATACAACCTGTGTAAGCCTTTTTGGGGTGTCTCTTTTCTACAAATGATTGCACCTTATGAAAAGCAGCTAGAGCATCCTTAATTTCTGCTGTTGTCATAGGGTTGTCCTCCTCCTCCTCACCACTGCTAGAGAACTCTTCTTGAACAATGTTATGCTGCATGGCCTCCAACTCCTTCAGGTCATCCGTTGTAAGCTCCTCTTGGTGATCCTCGAGAAGGTCATTGATGTCGTCCTCGTCGACGACCAGCCCCATGGACTTGCCGAGTGCAACGATCTTGTCAAGATCTGGTTGCGAAACAATTTCAGGATCGTCAACTGTTTCTGAATCTGCACCAGCTTCGCCCACGTCGAATCCCCCGAAGTCTCGGGCTGATATGGCATCAGGCCAGAGTTTCCTCCACGAAGAATTCAAGGTTCACCTTGAAACCTCCTGCCAAGCTTGATCGACGAGTTGGATGCATATGACGATGTCGAAATGCTCCTTTCAAAATTCACGCAAGGTGAGGTTTGTGGTATCGGTGGTGACGAAACATCTCTTGAAAAGATGTTTCGTATACAGCTTCTTGAAGTTCGATATCACTTGCTAGTCCATGGGCTGGAGGAGAGGGGTGGTGTTAGGTGGAAGATAAAGAACCTTGATGAAAGAATACTCCACTAGGATATCTTCCTCGAGGCCAGGAGGGTGAGTAGGGTCATTGTCCAACAACAGCAGACATTTCAGAGGGAGGCGCTTCTCTTCATAAGAATTTCTTCACTGTCAGGCCAAAACAGAGATTTACCCACTCAGTGAACAAAAGTCTTGTTACCCAGGCTTTCACATTAGCCCTCCACATCACCGGAAGCTTCTCCTTTAGCACTTTGTGGGCCTTGAAGGCTTGAAGAGTCTCCGAATGATAGACAAGTAGGGGCTTCATCTTGCAATCCCTACTGGCGTTCGAACAAAGTGCGAGCGTAAGCCTGTCTTTCATAGGCTTATGCCTGGGTAGCTTCTTCTCTTCCTCCATGATGTACGTCCGACGAGGCATCTTTTTCCAAAAAGGCCAGTCTCATCACAGTTGAAGACTTGCTGAGAACTGTAGCCTTCGTTGATCGTCATCTCGCGAACGTCTTAATAAAGGCTTCGGCCGCTTTCGTGTCCGAGCTGGCCGCCTCCCCATGCCGCACCACCGAATGGATGCCAGTCCGTTTCTGGAATTTTCAAACCACCCATGAGAAGCCTTGAAGTCTGGGGTTGGCGTCAATGTACCTTCTTCTCCATCGTCTTGGGCCTGGGCAATCAAATCGCTGAAAATAGCGCTGGCCTTGTGGGAGATTGCCATCTCGGTTATCGTATTGACAGCAATTTCTTTGTCTTTTATCCATACAAGAAGCAGCCTCTCCATCTCATCGTGCACGTGGCTCCTCTTGTTGGACAAAATAGTCACGCCCTTGGAAGGCGTAGCTGCTTTGATGGCTTCCTTCTGCTTAAGGATGGTGTCTATCGTCGACGGATTTCGGCCGTATTCCATAGCAATCACACTCAACCGCATGCCAGCTTCATACTTCTTGATAATCTCCATTTTTGTCTCCATAGAAAGCATCCTCTTCTTTCCGTGAACTTCAGCAACTTTCTTGGGACCTATGACTATACTGTACATAATTAAGTTATTTAGTATACTAATTAAGTTCTCACACAACACAATAAAGTAGTACAACAAAATCACTAACACGAATTTACGTTAACAAACAAAATCGTATATGTGAATAAACAAATTCCACGTGCGTACGATAACGCTGGTGGGACGCAGTGGCTGAAGAACGCCTTTACGTAGAGCACGATGGGAGAGATGCTGACCTATAGAAGAGCAGGATCTTCTGGCGGTGACTAGCATCATGAACCAATGGGAGAGAGGGAGGATGGTGGCAAGTCTACTCAGTTGGCGGTGCGTAAGTTTTAAAATTGTTCTCGGTGGTCCGGGCGAATCTCGGGACTTTACAGCAACAACCTTTCGTAACCTGAATTATTTTCATATGTAGAGGGAAAAAAATCTTCGTATTTGCTTTCGGAACTTGAATTTTTCGTAAGTTGGGATTTTCGTATGTCGAGGTACCACTGTATATATATATATATATATATATATATATATATATATATATATATATATATATATATATATATATATAGATATATAGATATATATATATATATATATATATATATATATATATATATATATATATATACATATATATATATCTATATATATATATATATATATATATATATATATATATATATATATATATATATATATATATATATATATATATATATAGATATATGTTTGTATATATTAAATATATACATATAATATATATATATTATATATAATTATAATATAATAATAATATATATATATATACATATATATTGCTATAGATATATATTATATATATATATATATATATAATATATATATATGTATGATATATATAGATATATATAATATAAATTAATATATATATATAGATAATAAATTTTGTATATAGCTAGTATTACATATATTAGGATATATATATATAGTATATATATATAATAAATATATATACATGACATAATATGCAATATATTATAATTATATATCTATATATATATATAGAATAAAATCCTAATGTATATATGTATATATATATTTAATATACCTATATATATATAGTATAGATATATATATATATATATATATATATATAAAATAATAATAATAATATACAGGTGAAAAAGTAAGAGACTCGGTAGTAGGTCCTGATGAAATGCACAACCGTTTGGGTTACGGATCCACCGCTGACAATGTCAAAAGGAGAGTGGCAACAAAGCTCGTTAGGGCTAGTGGTAGATAGGATACTATATACTCAAGGGACAATACCGACAAACACACAAACCGTAGGAGACTACAAATCCACACCTGACAGGTGTTAGGGAGGAGGGGCAATAAAATTATTAGTTTTACTGCTCCTCCACTGTGTTTGCAAATATGATATTCCTTTTTACTCACATCTCCTATTCTTGCCTTAAAATGTAAACATTTTACAAATTTCCTTCGAAATTATAAGATCAAGTTTATACGCTACTTGACTGATATTCATAATATATCCATAGCTTTCTTTTCCAAAGCTAGATTTAATTTAGTAATATTCATTGTCAGTGTATTATCAGAATACGCTATCTTTTTTGCCCCTTCCCCGTTGATAGCATGATATATTCTTACTAATATGTACAAAAATACCACTGTCCACCTGCGCACATCTCACACATTTTTTTTTATCTTGTCCTGTTCTCTTTTCCACTTCTGTACCCGTATCTCACAAGACTTACATGGAATTTTAAATACGCATCCTTTAGAATTGTCGGTAGAGTTCTTTCTTTGTAGGTACATGTTTCATTGTTTTCTTCTTCTTAAAGGCGACGTTAACACCAAAATTCTAAAGAGGGTTGAGGGTTGTATTTCATATTATTATTATATTGTCGGAATTATTTATATTTTCTTAGATTGGTTTTTGTTTTGATACAGTTTGTTTTGCCTCTTCTTATGCATTGTCTATTATGCCGTCAGGATGTTTGTTTTTTGCCTTAATTCCTAATCTTCCCTACGGTGCTGTATTTCAGTATCAATATAATCAGGGTTACATATACGTAATGCTCTTAAAAACATGCATGTGAACATTAATTTCTTAACCTAATTGCTTTGACCAGAGTATAAATGTATGTTTAGGAAGACATATTATCAGGTTTTCTGTAAACACTGTATCTAACTTCTATTTCTACGTATTAGAAAATCCTAAAAGGGTAGGTACCCAACCTTTTCTATTTCCTTAGTACATTTAATTGATAGTACTCATTGATTCAACTTGTCAAAAAGGTTATTTATACTTTCTTTCCCAGGTCATACATAAATTATATCGTCAGCATACCTGAACCATACTATATTGCGTGGAATAATTTTTTTGATACATTCTTTTAAAAAAATTCCATATATATTTTGTGAGCAGAATTACCCATTGAGTTCCAGTTTACGTTCTTTTACATATTAATTAAAAATTTCGATTAGAGTCTTCTTCGAAAATCCAGCTGTGTGTTCTCTAGTCACACAAACATCTGGATAGAAATATATGTGTTTACATTTTGCTGTGTCAGTTGGCGGTATATATATATGTATATATATATATATATATAATATATATATATATATATATATATATATATGTGTGTGTATATATATATATATATATATATATATATATATATATATATATATATATATATATATATATGTGTGTGTGTGTGTGTGTGTGTGTGTGTGTGTGTGATGCATTATTTACAATATCATCCTTAGTTGCTCTGTCTCTTGTATGTTTGTATTAAATATGGGTTCGTTGCTATACTCAGAGAGAAAGAGAGAGAGCGCTAAATAAGAGCTAGCGTTAACGAGGAATAGACCAGAAGCGACTTAGTAATCAGTCAGGGATTAATTAAGACATATTGTGCTGATCAAAAAGAGCATTGCATGTAATACACACACACACACACACACACACACACACATATATCTTATTATATATATATATCTATATATATATTATCTGTAATATATATATATTATATTATTTATAATATACAATGAAGGTAGGGGAAGCACACGCAGCAGGTCAAGGAACTCATATTTATTAAGTTGCAACGTTTCGAAGCCAACCAGCAGGCCTCCTTTTCAAGCTAAAAAGTAACAATATCTAATTAGTACAATAAAATTAAGCTACAATATTAAAATACACAATGTAAAGTACAATAAAACAATCACAGTTAAAAACACTTTACATGGTGTATTTTAATATTGTAGCTTAATTTTATTGTACTAATTAGATATTGTTACTTTTTAGCTTGAAAATGAGGCCTGCTGGTTGGCTTCGAAACGTTGCAACTTAATAAATATGAGTTCCTTGACCTGTTGGTGTGCTTCCCCTACCTTCATTGTATAGTTGGGTTTAGAGAAACCTCCGCCTGTTTAATATATATATATATATATATATATATATATATTAATACATATATATATATTATAGGTATATTATCTATATATATATATATATATATATAATATATATATATATAGGTATCTACCATATATATTCTATTATTATATAATAGTTATATTATTATATATATATATGATAATATTACATATATTTATATATTTGATATATATATATATTATCTCTATATATATTACTATATATTATATATATATTATATATGTATTATATATATATATATATATTATATATCATATATATATATCATATAATATATATATATATTTTAATTTAGTATATATATATCTATATAAATTATTATAATATATATATTATATTAATTATTTATTTTAATGATGTATAATTCTATATATATATATATATATATATAACTATATATATATATATATCTATATTAATATATATAATATATTATATATATATAATTTCCTTCCCGATGAACACAATGTCTTAATTAATGCCTGATTCATTACTACGTCGCTTCTGGTCTATTCCTCGTTAACGCTAGCCCTTATCTAGGGACCCCCCCCTCTCTCTCTCTCTCTTCTCTCTCTCTCTCTCTCTCCACACACACACATTCCTGTTAAGATATCTGCTTCAGTTACATCGCCTAGCATTTTTGATATTTTACATTTCACCACTTCTTGCCCCTCATTCCTATCAGGGCTGAACATGATACTCCATCAGGAGTATCACGATTCATGTCAGCGACCTCTAAAACTCTGGATTAGACGTCTAACTAATATATATGTTTTTGGGGTATTTTTACATATCATCCCCTCCACACCCCCTTCTCACCCCTCCCACTTATTGGGGCTGAACTTGGATTTAAAGGGCATTGGGAGTGTCGCTATTCTTCTCAGGGTTCTCGGAAACTACGGAGTAGCACTGTTTCGGTAATTTTTATGTGCCATCCCCTTCCCACAACCCCACCCCGTTTACACAGTCAATGGTCCGATTTTAATTCTGTTTTCACCACGACCATTCCCAGTTTGACATTGATTGATATTTAGAATCCCATCAAAACTGGTCAAGAAATGTGTATTTGTATAGCGTTCATGTGGATTTGCAAATATGATGGGGTATGAAAAAAAACGGTTATGACCCCTTAGAAACGGCCCTCGAATTTCGTATTTTGACTAATACCTTCCTGGGGGAAGGGAAGTATGCCAAAAATCTCACCAAAATCGGCCAAGAAAAATGGATTTGTTTAGCGTTCACACCAAAAAACAGATCCATCTTCCATCTTTTTATATATATATATATTATATATATATATATATATATATATATAAATGATTAGCTTCTGTTACTTCTTGCTAATAATCACCATATATATTTATACATTATATATATCACGTCTTAGTAATACAAATTCTACTGACATCTGACTGAAGGTTTGGTTACTAGCTTCCTTTTTTAAAACTTTTCAGATATAATCATTCACCATCCTGGTCAATTACCTTTGCTTAGGACTTTTTATTTGAGGGATATGAGCAAGTCTTTGTGCTTTTTGCAAATTTTGCAACGATTGCAGCTTTTCAGTATTGCAAGCGTATTGTATGCATTGCTATTTAGTAATCATAATCTGTATGAACTATGTAGTGGGTCTGTGGAGATCGGATACATGCATATCGTGGTTCAGAGGTTTTTATTTCTAATTGGTGAAGTTTCAAATTACCTTTTATATTTTGCAAATCCTAACTCAACCTTTACCAGGAGGGGCTGTGTCACTAATTGGTTAAGCCACGTATTTCTACATTACGTTTCCTTTGTCTTGTATTCTTTATATCTGAGCTCGAATAGGGCATTAGATTGCCCATTTTCCGTTTTTTTTTCACAAAAGAAACAAATGAGAGACATAAGTCCTAAAAATCATAAATATGTGGTTAAACGGCTTCCTATGTGTCTGAAGCATTTGTGAAATTAAAAGTTACAAAATTTATCTAAAATATTTAAAGAATTTGGCAACGGAAACTTTTATAGGGGGCTGTAAAGTAACTGTTACGTTTCTAGTCTATCAGTGTAAGTCGTTGCAAAATGAAAATTCATCTTCATTTATTGTTTGCTCTGTTTTATGAATATATGGCATTAATAAAAAATATTGTTGATCTACTTTATATTTGGTCTTCTTGGAAAATTTAAGGGGATTTGGAGGGTATGTTTTTCAAGTTTCTTCAATTTTCCGTTTCATTGGCACATTAACTATCTGACGTGAACATTCAGCCCAAAAGGTTTTGGTATATGAGCTTGAAAAACTAAAGAAAATTTAGACCATAGTAAGTCATATACATTTTGAATGAGAATTTAACTATTCACTTAAGTTTTAATGTATTTATTTTACAGCTTTCTTAATTACGTTACTCTTCCATGTTGTGTCTCATATGTGAAAGGTGATATTTAAGTCTTATTTTTCTATTGCTATATAATATAAAGTAGATCTAAAGTCGTTTACAAATCTTTTTTCGTCTTTTTCTTGTCTAATACGGTGAACAACATATTTCAATTTGTAAAAAATAAAATAATGTCTATAAGAATCCTTTTGTAAGATTATTGCTTTATGGAACGTTGCGGAAAACAAAGGTAGGGTACGAAAATCATAAAATATTTCAAATTAAATTTCTCGCTTTCTCCATAGAGCTTAAGAACCCGTGAAACCATCGTTTAGTTAATTTTGTCTTTACGAGATCAGGGTAAGTTCCGTGTCTGAGAATAACGTATCTTTCGTTTTCAGTTTCTTAATAGAAAGTTCGAAGTATATTAACCGCTATATAAAAATAGCTTTGATCTCAAGATACTGTTCTGAGTGGAAGGTGATACGGCGTATCTGTTATTAGATTTTCTTAAGGTATAAAGTATTTCCTATTAGACTTTTTTTTATACATGCTGATCATTAGCTGATGTAGAATGGATTGGTGATGGAGGATTTACATTTGCTCCGTTAAAGACGAGACTGAGTTATATCTTGAGTTATTATTAAATGACTCCTTGGGATTTTAAACATCTGTTTTCCTCACTTTGCGTCTCTGCACACATTTGACAGTTCAGCTTAGCGCAGTTTGATCGTTTTAGTTTCTTGTTTTTATTGGTATTACCAGGCTGTATTGCTCTCCACGCAGTAGAAGACGAACAAAAAAGGCTTTAATAGGGTACTGGAAATATACTGTTAACCTTAGATAGATAGCATTTGATATGAGCCAATGATCACATGTGCAAAAAATGCATGTCAGGGGTAAAGCAGTGGCAGCATTATATATGACCTAGATACAACTTGAATAAATAATGTATTCTTGAGAAGATCTTTAATGCTTCGCAGTAGTACTTGCACCATTCTAGACCATTGTTGTAAGAAAAAATCTCGGTTACAGAGTGTGCCAGGTGCATTTTCCCGAATAGACAGTCAAAGTTAATTGCTTCAGATATAAAATTGCGGTCTTACCTAAAATTTAGTCTTTTGGAGAAAGAAAATTTATACTAATGGCATACTATAAATTCTAAGTGAATTGGTGTATGAGAATTGACATTCAAAGATTTCAAAGAAAAGATAGTTCCTGGAGAGATGATCAAATAGCAGAATATACTATTGTCATTACATATTGCTTCTGGTGATCCGATCTACATTCACATATACTTATCTTCACTTGGTACTTTTCTCATCCATCTAAATGTAAAAGAAATTTCTGCGTAAAATAATAGTTTAAAAATACTGAACATTGGCCTCGACCTTTACTTCTGGGCTTAAGAATTTTTTCCACCACTCAAGCAACAGAGCATTTCTACTCTCACTCTTTCTCTGTGCTCTCATTTTATTCCTCGGTCCCTCTCCTCTTTCTTTCTTCGGCCTTCTTGTCATGCCACTCGTTCGCCATCACCTTTGCCCTTCCCCTCCAACAAGCCTCTTCAACTTCTCCTTTGAGTGTTTACATGTGACACGGAAGACATCATTTCCAGATTTTGTATATTCTTATTCTTGTACGGAATGATGCATTTTGGTTCTTCACACTTAATTTTTTCCAATTCAGGTTTTTTTCTATCATTGTTTGCGTTGATTATGCAATACCACCGTCAATATTTAGTAAATCAAAGTAATTGATTACTATTTTCACTGAACAGATAAAAGTAAAATTATATTATCTTGAATAGCATTGGAGCCACGTCTAGTACAATATTGACCAAGTAAATTGCTCTTTCCTTTTCATTTATTCCACTCAGTTTCAATTATTTTGTGTGACTGCTTGAATCCTGTCGTTATTGTTCTACTTTAATCAGATTTTGAAGGTCGACTGAATATGCCTGTTCAAATAAATGAGCTTTCCTGCCTCCTACAACTGGAGACTTTAGAGGAACTAGTGAATGGTGTCGACCTTCAGGAAGTCTAATGTCACTTTCATAAATATTCAGTTGTGCTCATCAGTATTTTACATGTTCGTAATCATGCATTACATTATTTTTAATTATTACCCGTGTACCACTAGAAAGTAAGGAAAGTCAATGATCGGTAAAATTCGAATTTGAATACTGCCAGAACATGCTAATTGTGGTGGGCATTTAATAGCATAATACCATTTCCCGAGGTCTTATGGGTTTTCAGCGTCTTGCGTAAAATTAAGGCATAAAACGAAAAGCATTTCAACATATTTAGAAATTCCCAGAAACTGCCCTCATGGAATCTGCGTTGAGATCATAAGGACTTGCTGCCTTCGAAACCAAATCGCGTGTGCTTGTGTGCTGTGCTGTGTTATATATATATATATATATATATATATATATATATATATATATATATATATATATATATATATATATATATAGGTATATATAATATATCCTATATATATATATATATCTATATATATCTATATATATATATATATATATATATATATATATTATATCTATATATATATATATCTATATATATATATATATATCTAGATATATATTATATATATATATATATATATATATATATCTATATATATATATATATATATTATATAAATACACAGTATAATATATATACCTCTATATATATATATATATATATATATTATATATATCTATATATATATACCTATATATACATATATATAGTTTATATAATATATATATATATATATCTATATATATATATAATATATCATATATATATATATATATTAATAAGAAGAGAGAAGAGTGGGGAGGGAATTCATCGGTGAATATCTGGGGTGCATAATGGTTTTCGTGCTAGCGTTAATCAAAGAGGCACTAAATAAAGATTTGAAGCCATGTTTTTTTTTTAATTCTTAACGAAGTAAGTCGGCCATAAGTAAGAGTATATTTATTGGCGTTCATCAGATATAAAACCAACAGTTTATTGGCGCATGTTTATATCATAGTTACCAAAGAAGATAAGACTATTCCTCCAGACAAAAATGGAAGCAGCAACTACCTAAGCAATATCCTTTGTTTTTCCTCACATCACTCAAATGAAAATTAATGGCAAATGCAACAAGATCATCAATGCTATGCTTCAGTTCGGCAATACCATAAAGAGAATATCGTAGCCAAATAAAAGAGGAGATAACACATATAGTTTATTACCTCGAAATAGAAGTTTCAGTGATGAAACTGGTGTATTATATAAACCAGATTAAAAGAATCTATACAATATACTCTCGGTCTCGTAAAAAAAAAAAAAAAAAAATAGTTGGTTCTATCCTTGAGACAGAACTTGAATAAAAAATGAATTTTAAAAGACGAAAAATTATAAATGAGCGTTTGAATGATTTTGTAGAAATACATGGCTTGAATAGGAATGTAGAATTTTCAATGGCATGCATCCATTTGTTAAACTTCCAGAACTTATATGCACATATATCTTGTGCTTGCTAGAAAAAATGCTGTAAGTGTTGTCGAAATACACAATAATCCTGTCTCAGGCATAGCAAAGAGATGGATGAGTATATATATATATATATATATATATATATATATATATATATATATTATATATATATATATACACAAACAAACACACACACACACAGATATATATATATAATAAAGTATATATATATATATATATCTATATATATATATATATATATACACACCACACAACACACACACACACACACACATATATATATATATATATATATATATATATTTATATATATATATATATATATATATATTATATATATTTATATATATGTATAATTATACACACACACACGCACCCACACACACATATATATATATATATTATATAATATAATATAATATATATATATATATATATATATATACGTCTTTGGCGATGCATGACTTATTGCTTATTTAGGCAAATCTGGGAGATTTTGAACCATTTTCAGTATTTCAGTTCTCCATGTCATAAATAATTTTGGGAAAACTATCCCATCTTTTTTCTCATTCCAATCAACAGGGTATCATTCAATTACCACTGGGGCAATAATATCTTGCTAATATCTAGCTTTAATTTTGTATTGCAATTGACTTTCATATTTCCTACCTCTGTTCTTTGGGTTACTGTCGCATCTGTTAGTTTCATGATTCGTATTAGATTGTGGTTATAATGAATTATGAAAATAATAACAGCAAAACAATAGACTTCAACATTTTTACACCTGTATTTATATTAGATCGATAAAACATCTCTTAGTGACTGAATATGATTCATTCTTAAATATTATGTCAAGAAAAACTTATCGTAGGATGAATAATCAACATCATCATTACGCCGAAACTGTACAGAAAAGAAAAGACGCTTGGAACATTTTTTCAGAATCATTTCGTAGTAAACAACTTGAGTCCAATCCGTGGTTTTCCTCCGGAGTTTGCTATTCACAGCTCAACGTGTCAACAAAATGAAATGTGCATTTCTTTCCGAAACGGAATTCGATTTTGGCTTAAAACCCAAAAGTATTTTAATAGAGGTCAATGAAATACAGACAACCACAAGGTCTTACATGTCCGTTGACCTCTGCTAGCTTATCCTAAGGGCATCATATCCTTGTCCTCTCGAGGTGGTGAAGATCGATAGGACACTCCAGCCTCCTTTGATGTACTTCAAAGAGTTATAATAACCTAAGCTAATTTGCACCGCTGCATGATATCGGTGACACGAAGACTTACGATCTGATACCACAGTACAAAAAAAAAGAAAAAAAAAAGCTGCAATCACGTACTCCTTTGATTTTTTTTTTTTTTAGCTTGAAAGGTGACCGTGTATCGACCAAGGAGGGATAATGCCAAGTATTACAGTGAAATGCACTATCACTTATTTAAATCAGCCAAAAGTATTAAAAGTCATCTCGTCATCTGTATTGACGATAGAAAACATACGATAATTAAAAAGCCTTTTATTCAGATCTTTACTCGGGCAACAGTGTTGTATAGAGGCAGCATATTATTATTCAAGAGTTTGAAATCCGTTGGGGCTACGTAACCTCTTGTGATGGAGATTCTTTGATATAAATATTTCTCCAAATTCAAGGTGTGACTATTTGCGGCTATTAACTCTGCAATGACGAGTTCAACGGTAATTTTCTTTTCTCGCGTGAAAAGATTTGCACGACACAATACTATCTTATAATTCAAAACATTACACTTTGAAGGGCAGTACTCTTGATTATTTATTGCACAACTCTGAGTGGCGTTGATTAAATTAATCGACGCGAAAAGAACTCATATCCGGAACATTATTTTACTTGCAATATTCATCAATGGACATTTTCGCCAGAAATACATCCCTCTAATTCCGTGCTGGCTGCAGCTGAGAGCGAACTCTAGGCGCCCCCCCCCCACCCACCCCCCCCCACACACACGCACAGTGATTATATATATATATATATATATATATATATATATATATATATATATATATATATATATATATATATCCCATATCTTGAGGTGAGATTGATTTTGTCCTGTTTCCTATACGCTGGATGTGACCTGCCAAGTTCACAAACTATCATAATCAATTTTATGTAGCAACGCGTCTAAGTTTTTGCCTTTTCTGTGGCCCCAGTGGATCGATCTTAGGCCTCTGGCTAATGATTCCAGGTTGGTGTCGGAGCGTTGTTTTTATAAATTCTTTTTCTGTCATTTTCCTCCCTCCGAAAACTCGATTTTAACATTCTAGCATAAGCAGAGTTGGATTTTGTTGAAACATACTACGCAAAGTCCTTTTGACTTTTCTTAGGATAATGATGGAGACGTTTACTTTTATAATGATGTGTAAGGTCAGAGTGGTATCTAAGGCTTGTATATATGGCAACAAAAATTTTTTTACTACAGTATTATTGTAACGTCAATCTCGTTTTTTGTGTAAGTCTAGTGAAAAGGTTTATTCATAAATAACTTTCACATTAATCGAAAAGGCATTTAGGGGTGGGAAACCTCTGCCTAAACTGAATAATCCACTTCTTTCCAAAATGACCCATCTTCCCAATAATTACACCATTATCTGTTCCAACATAGACTTGTTTGTTGCCAGTCAAAAGTACAACTTCACTCAGTTATTTCGTATACTGCCATAAATAACCCTTTACTCATTCTATTCACTTATGGACAAACACCCTTATCCAAAACCCAATCTGTTATTCCAAAATCGTTGTTATTTGTGCGAAGTGTTAGTATTTCATAAACTTGCAAGGTAGTGTGAAAATTTTAATGATATCTAATGACCTTTCCCCATTAACGGGGCATACATTTCTGTTAAAACTTCCTTTAAATTAAATCCACCCAATTTTGACGTAACCCTGCCTGTTTTATTACACGAATAATAAGCAAAGAGACAAACAAACGGAACCAAAAGCATAACCTCCTGGCGAGCTAATTATGGAACGTGGAGTCGAGTGGATAATTGAAATTATTCAACGAGACGGTGGTGGTTTCATGTATCTGAAACAAGACCATGGCTTCCCAACTCCCTGTATTGCTTCTGGAACTGGTTTCGCCAATGTTATGAATACCGATTCCCGATTCGAATACCAGTGACTTCCTATGTCAACTTAATGTACACAATATATGGATCGCATTAGCATTTATATTTGATCCCCCCCTTGCCACGCGTTCTGGGGTTGCTGGCGATGGTATTTCTGAGCGACATCTGGATGTGATCCTTTGTATTTGAGTCTACAAAGCCCGTTACCTTAGAGGCTAAATGTAAGTAAATTATCTCTGTTCGTTATCTTGACGCACAAGCTTTGGTTGCTGAAGTTCATTCTCTCGCACTTTTCATTGTTTACATTTAGAGTTCTTGTGATATCATAGATTCTTTAATATTTTATTTTCTAATTCTAAACGATGTAGTCTTTCATGTGGGATTAACCGTCAATGAGATGTTACAAGTGCTCTCTGTCTGTCTGTCTGTCTGTCTGTCTGTCTCTCTCTCTCTCTCTCCAGAAAAACCACTTCGGAGTCTGGAAAAATAACTTTTTACGTCTTCGTCTAAACTAAATACTCTAGCCTGGAAATTCAGCTTCAAAAGACACCGCCCTTCGTTAAAATCATGTGTCAAACTAGGTAGTCCCTTGAAACTTGTTCATGTCTTCTAATCACGCCTCATACCAGCCATCGGACCCATGCCCCAAATTAGAAGACCGGTGAATACTTGTTCTCCTTTGCAGTATGCAAATTAAGATCTTATTTGGGTCGAAGCTGTTGATAGGGACCAAAAGTATTGAGGAGGCCATTCACTCCACTTCAAATACATAACGAGCAATAATAGATCCGCGCAGGACCTTCCCGTGAATGATGCCGATCTATTTTTTCCTCGCTCGCTATTCATAGTCACCCTCATTGTGAGGTCATTCAGAGCCGAGGGGAGAATCAAGGAGTATTCAGCCGGCTGATTGCGAGAAAAGGAAGATGGAGAGGGCTGTTATTGTTCTCAGGCAGCAGTCGCTCGTTTGTTAGTATCTGCGTCGGCTTTTAAGCTGGATAAGCAAGTGCTATTTTAAATGAAGCGCCGAGAGTGAATGCCTGTGCTAATTTAGGTCGAAGGGCTTGGGAAGAGTATAAGGGCGAAAAATTCCTCATTAGCTCACTGCTGGAAACCACCAGTTTCGCGAGAAATCTTTTGTTTCAAGTTCTCATCTCATTCTTCTTGGTTTCACTTGTAATGAATTATTGCTGCTATGGTAGACCATTTTTGCACTCTCAACATCTTTTCCACATTTCTTGAGCAAAATAGCCGAAAGAGAAATGAACTTTCATATCGGCCGATTACATCTCTTGCCTTTTTTTTAGTTTTCTGTAAAAGAAAACTATTGAAATGATTGTTTGTCTTAAAAACTACGGTGGATAGAGGTCTGTAAATTATCAACTATGCCAAATTGCAGCCCTCTACCATCAGAAGCTTTCATTTATTTTAAGTTACAGTTAACCATGATCGTGCGTCTGTCACCCTAATAGGAGCCAACAACACAGCCACCACAGTCCGTTGCTGATAGTTTCATTGACCGCGGCTGAGAGTTTCATGGACCGTGGCTGAGAGTTTCATACAGCATTATACGCTGTACAGAATACTCGATTGCACCGAAGAAACTTAGACGCAATTTTTACATGCTTCGTTCTTTCAGACAACGACAGACATCTCCATTTCCAAGAAAAGCCGTCCCCTTAAAACTTTTATTAAAAACGAAACGCCTTCATTCTGGAAACCA
>NC_061087.1:36133883-36148883 GCF_015104395.2 Macrobrachium nipponense | reverse complement strand
TATATATATATATACTTATGCTGCAACTTAAAGTTACGAGAGGTTAATGAAAAAAATAAAAATAAATAAGTAGTGAGTTCAGAACCTATCGAGACGTCCATCACCACCCACAGTGATTTAAAAGGAAAATATGAGAGAGAGAGAGAGAGAGAGAGAGAGAGAGAGAGAGAGAGAGAGAGAGAGAGAGAGTAGGGTGGGGGGCGGCGCAGGCAAACCCAAAACAATAGCAAAATTCTTTCATTATTCCTTAGTCTACCAATCAACCTGAGTTGCTGGTAAAACAATAGATGTTCAACACTAATATTTTCAAAAGCAACAGTTTTTTTTAGTATTCTTTTATAATATTTAATTTACTATATCATACTGCATCGCGTGAGGAATTATTCATTAGACTTTATTTGTTTCTAAAAGAGTGCCTCTCTATCTTTGCGATGATTCATTTAAGTCATATAATTTTTTTACAAGCAACCTATAGAAATCAGCTCAGAGGTCTATCTGAAAATAAATGTATAAACTCCCCAATTTTTAGATAAAAACGGGATATGGAAAATGATGATGAAAATTTTAAGATATATAAAAGCTAAGGAGAGAGAGAGAGAGAGAGAGAGAGAGAGAGAGAGAGAGTAATAGGACATGAAGCAGAGGAAACCCCAGATAAGTTCGGACCCATTGTCTAGAAAGTTTTGTTTTGACTTCACTCTTGGCCAAAAGTTTAATTAGAACTTTGTTGTGAAAAGCAATCATATCCGACACCGTCGCAGCAGCCTGTTCCTCTCTCTCTCTCTCTCTCTCTCTCTCTCCTCTTTTCCCTTTCTCGTCCTCTCTCAATCTCTCCTATCCGTCTCTCTCCGATCTTTTCCTCCTGCTCTTTCTTCTTCGTCTCTCGTCTCTCGCGCACTCTCACTCTCTCTCTATGTCTGTCTTTCAGTAGCTAACCCCCTAATTTCGTGGTTTAAATGAATAGATTAATCGAGATGACAAATACATCGGCGATTCCTTATTTTGCGGTTTTTCAGTAGACAAATGTCGGTGCTACTTTCGCTTGTTATTCACGAGTCTCCTACTCCGAGGTGCTACTACTAAACATGGCGAAAGCTCCTTAGGGCGCTGTGTTTAATACTAGCACCTCGAGGATCAAAGTATTATATACGTCTGTTACTGTATTGGGTGGTCGACAAATAGTATCAATAAACGATATCTTTGTGCGGCCATCTGCTTTACATCTACCATTTGGAGTTTAGTACCTGCGCCTCGGAGTAGGTGACACGGAGATAGCTAGCCAAAGTAGCACCCTAATCTCATTTGTCGCCTTCAACACCTTGCAACAGAAATGGCCTCTCTGGAATTCCGCCACTCGTGTTGCACTCATCTCCTACCTCCTGTCTTATAGTATGCTTCTCTCTCTCTCTCTCTCTCTCTCTCTCTCTCTCTCTCTCTCTCTCTTACGATAACAGCGCTCACAAACCCTCAACTAACGTTATATTCTCCCCGCAGTGCAGTGGCGTGAGGTAAAATGCACGTAAAGATACTCGGACAGCAAAAATAGGAATGTGTATATATGAATTAATAAACAAACTACGGTAGCATTTTATCTCGACCGTATATACTGCTACTATGAGCAATTACTTTATGTTTACATATACCTTTTCAGTAACTACTAATTAGATCTTTAGTTGTTAATATTTTTAAGCGTGTTTTTTATATTAAATCCACTGGTTAGAATTAAATTTTGCGAAACCATATCCCTTAAGGCTCTATGAGTATTGATTTAATTGCCAATTATTATTATTATTATTATTATTATTATTATTATTATTATTATTATTATTATTATTATTATTATTATTATTATTAATAAAAATATTCATAGTAGCATGAGTCTTAAAATGGAGAAACAAGTCTACAGTTATGTATATATACATATATTTGAAAATGGATCTATACAGATAGCTTTCTGGAACCTGTTCGATTCCCGTTTTCAATCAAATGCATCGATGCCACGCCCCAGTTAAGCAAAAAAAAAAAAAAATGAGCTCTAAACAAGTGAAGTTTTCTGTAAACTAAGGAACCGGTCATCAAACAGAGACCAGGTTATGCCGAGAAAGCAAGCAAGCAAACAGGACAGCGAGGCTCAGACAAAGACTGGACATCTAGATCAACCCTCAAGGCAGTAGTACAATCGACGTCTTTTTTTTTTTTTTTTTTTTTTTTTTTATGGGTCCCTCTTCGAATAAGGCAATTCGGCTACTGGACGCCCATGCTGTTGATGACCATCAAAACGACTGACTGCATTGGGCAAGGACTAGTTGGACGTTCCCGACGACTGACCGGGCTTTCATCAGAGAACGACAGCTCTACCTGATGGTTGGGTTGTTACATCCAGTAAGCCATCTTTAAATATATTCACATATACATAACTGTGGATATGTTTCTCCATTATTATTATTATTATTATTATTATTATTATTATTATTATTATTATTATTATTATTATTATTATTATTATTATTATTATTATTATTATTATTATTCTCTCAGTCAATGAATGACTGCTGTGGAACTCGATAAAAATATCGAGATTACGAACCTCGGAGTACGTATGTGAGGGTACAGATATGGAATTATGAGGCCTTTACTTATGCCACAGGGCATGCCGGGATAAAAGATTTTATTTTGGAAAATCTGGCGGAACTGGGTCTACTTTAAATTCTTTGGAAACAACAACTAGCTAGGGGGTCCTACCTAATGTGAACAGAAATAAATGTATGTATCTTTTGTAAAGTTACACCAAAATATTTTCGTAAGGATTGAAGGTAAACGTATTATGTGTACTTGTAATCTAACTCCTTAAGGCTATCAGAAGAATAACAAAAGTTACATGAGCTCTCATTGGCTCCTCGGCACTGTACCAATGTTGTAATTTATGCACAATATTAAAACAAATGTGCCACTACGTTGCAAGGAGAAAAACACTTGATCTAGTGAGTAAGAATGGTGCATTAAACAACGAATAGCACTGTAAGTAAAACTGCTCCCACTGAAATCTGCGGAATCTTGTCCCGACAATGGCACTGGAACTAAGTGTGTTGAGTGGCACAACGGAAAGTTACACGAATCTGCAAAGCAGATAACGTTGTAACCAACGGCAACGGGATAACAATGGGGAAACTTACGTAAACTGATCATTACTGAAATGGAAAATGCAAAATACGACTTATATCAAATTATTGAATGAATCCCACATTACTTGATTACTGTTAGCACGACCGACATAGACTTTAAGAAAAAATTCCAAAATAAACGAAGTGTCACAAATACAGTCAAAATCACTGGGGTCCCTGAAGGAGAAAGGACAATAGGAGCATGGGAATGGGAGAAACAGGGGGAGTGAGGAATGAGCGCAAGAAAACAGTAGGTGAGGGCCGACAACCAACTTCCAATTCGCATTATCCGAGTTCGTGGGCAAGACTTGCGTTAGTTAAACAAGCCAGAACACTAGTGGAAGGGCTTCGTCACTTGCGGTTCCTCACCAAGGAATAAGGGTAGGTTTACACCTACGCACTTTTGTGTTGCGGGCTGTTACGGCCTGGGACCGCAAGAAAGCGCACGAAAGCGCACCAAAAGCGCACCAAAAGCGCGCCACGTCGCTGGCGGTGGCTGGCGCGGACCGTTAAAGTTACACAGCGCCTCCAGGATTTTAAAACTTTTCAAATTTCTGCGTGGCGTCTGGCTGCGTGATGAAGTCGCATGAAACCGTAAGCGGTGTGGCGCGGCGCCGCAACAAAAGAGGTAAGAACCTGCATGGTGCAGTACTACCCTGGTGCGGTGTGGTGCGGGTTCATACCTCCCGTGCAGGAGTGTTACGGCGTGATGTTACAGCACCGTGCGGTGCCCGTGAGGTGCCATTACGGCACCATCATACACGATTAATAAATAACGCGCACATGTTGCAGGGCGTGCGGCGTGCGTGCGGTGTGTTACGGCGTCTCCCTAGGTCGATTGGATGGAAGATTGCCGTGCATTCTGGGGAGGATAAAAGGGGTCGGACAGACCACGGGGCCATCATTTGCGCTCTGACAATTTTATTTCTTTTAACAATAAATGATTTTTTAGTGTTTTTCTTAATATTAAATGATTTTGTACATTTTATATCATTCATAATGTTTCTTTATGTAATAGATATGTTGAAATGCTGACTTGCATTTACATTTTCCATATTGATGCTTAATTTATATGTCATGACAGTATGTATGATGATATGATTGGGTGAAATAAAATTGGAAAATGAAAAAGCATTGCCATAAAGAATAATAACATGAAAAAATATAACAGGAAATCTAACATGAAATATGATATATGAAATATGAATTAAATAGAACTCGGAAAATAACTTGAACTATAAAATGAAATGTAACATGAAATAAATATGACCATCAAATGATATAATAACATACAAGGTAAAGAAAAATAATACAATATTGAGAACATGATCAAATGAACATGAACACATACAAATGATAATGAAACAATAATTAACATTGACTGGATATGGTTATTAACAGGGGAACAATGAAAAATCAGTAACAGACTAAAGACATATTGACCTCAGTTGATAATATATGATATTTGCAGTTGAAAATGTTGATAGAAACCAAGTCCCAATTTCATTTTCTTACATTCTATGCTTGTCATGTTCATTTTCTTACATTCTCTGCTTTTCTTGTTTTTTTTTACTTACATTCTATGCTTTTCATGTTCATTTTCTTACTTTCTATGCTTTTCATGTTCATTTTCTTACATTCTATGCTTTTCATTTTAATTTTCTTACTTTTTATGCTTTTCATGTTCATTTTCTTACATTCTATGCTTTTCATGTTTGTTTAGTATAAGTATTTTTGTTATGTCCATCATTGCTTCTCATTTGTCTCATTATTATGAATTATGTTATTACTTGCAGTTAATAATTTTCCAACATCATTTTTTATATGTACCACTCATCATTCCAATATTCTTTATTATATTAATATAGTTATTAGTTCTTAGGACAATACAAAAGTATGGGAGTATAAAACAATGAAAAATACATCATGATCTTTATTTACAATGGTGTACATTGGTTGGGTTATGTTTTATTACAGAGTTCTTTGTGTCCTCTAGTCGTCAGCAGCTGTTCGTCCTCGAGGAAACACCATTCGCTCTTGCCATTCCACTGTGCCTGCATCCGATGAGTAGTACTGGGCCAGGTAATCTCTGACGACCTTCGCTCGACGTGTGTAGTTCGGTTCCCTTCTTGCAATGAGTCGTTTCATGAGGTTCAGTGACTCCTGCCTCCAAGTACCTGGTGCGACTTTGTGTTGTTAGTCCTCATGGTCGATGTCAGTGCCAGCACATGGGTAGCGTTGCAGTGCCAGGTTGTGCATGACACATGCACACAAAGTTATCCTCTTGCACACCTGTACATCCTGTTGCATCGTCGTCCCGAAGACTCGCCATCTCATCTGCAGCAGGCCGAATGCGTTTTCCGCCACACGATGAGTGCGAGATAATCTGTAGCTGTATAGTCATTCAGTGGGATCTTGTGATTGGCGGGAGTAGGGCTTCATCATCCACGACTTGAGAGGGAAGGCATCGTCGGCGACTAATTGTGGAAGGGGATGGGTTCATCGTCGTCGGGCAGATTTCTGTCTTGTGGGAGTCCTGCTCGGTTGTTTGTGATGGCCCTGGCCAGGTTGCACTTCTGCCAGGTTCCTCCATCCCCAGCACCTTCTGCACCGACGTCGACGAACAGGAACCAGTACTTTGCATCAGAGAGGGCCATGAGGACGATGCTGTGGAACTTCTTGTAATTGAAGTGCAGTGATCCTCCACCTTTGGGTTTCTTGATTGCGATGTGCTTCCCATCCAGAGCTCCCACACAATTGAAGTAGTTCCACTTTGAGGTGAATTGTTTTTCTACGTCGTTCCATTCTTCTGGTGTCTTGGGGCACTTCATCACTTCTGGTTTGTATGTGTCGATAATGGCTTGGCAGACTAATGGGATAAATCAGCATATGGAACTCTTGGAGACTCTGAAGCTGCATTGGAGGCTTGCATAGTCATTCCCACTTGCCAGGTGGCGGAGAGTGACTGCCAACTTGAGTCCCACCTCTTGTGCAAGCCGTATTTTCGTGTCCTTCTTCTTCAAAATGGGCGTCTGCCTATCGACCATCTCCTCGAACAATTCAGGGTAGATGAGTAGAGAGTTCTTGTGTCCTTTGCAGTCCTCCTTGTTCAGTTCTTGTAGTAGCTGGTCGTAGTCTCCATGTAGTTGTCACCGTGTCAGCCACTCACGAGCCCAAATCCGCTCTGCCCTGCTGTCCTTTCTGTGTAATTGTGCAGGTGGCTGTGGCACTATAGTACATCTTCTCAACCCACCAATGACCTGGACTGCACAGAGACACAGGACAGCTACCAAAAATCTCTGGGTCTCCTGGGGTGAGAGGCTTTTGAGGTCCATATTGCATGCTGGGTGAGTGTGGAATGAAGGATGTGCTTGGCAGGCCTCTGTATATACCCAAGGTTCATATCCAGCACGGTGTGGCACGTTGCATGTGCAACAATCATGGACCGTTCCATGTCGAGTCTCGTGCAGATGTGCCCGCACTCTGCAACAACACTGCAAGCCACCCACAACACACTGCTACACGGAGTAACAAAGCCGCAAGAGCGCATGCCCTGGCATAGCAACAACCACCATAAAACCGCACCAACGCCGTAACAGTCTGCTAGACACCGCAACATCACCGCAACAACACGCCATAACATGCCCGTAACACACTGCACGGGTCCGAGCCACGCCGCCCAATAACGGTAATTTTTTCTCCCCACAGCGTCAATTTTTGTGCCGTTTCTTACAGTCCCACACCATAACAGCCTGCAACACAAAAGTGCGTAGGTGTAAACCTACCTTAAGATAGGAGTTGTGGGGGGAGGGGGTGCGCTTCCGGGTTCCACTTCGGGGAGCGCTCAGGTCTCTTTTGGGCGGAATGGGACATTTAGCTGTGAGTTCCGCCGCGGCCGTTTCACCGCAAGGTCTATTTAGCCGCATCCATTTCGCCGCAAGGTCTATTTAGCCGCAGAACATTCTCCCCTGCTGATGAGCTTATCACGTAGAAAAATTGTTATAAGGGTTGTTTCCAGTAAATACTGGTGCCACTCAAAAAGGAGGGATGGTTGAATTGTTAATTATCGGTAGTTTGAAGTTTTTAAAAGATTTTCGTTTCTATTCAGTCTGTCTCCCTGAAGCTTGGTATTCGGTTCATTCCAAGCATCTATGAAGCTATTCAACATTTAGCTGCTGAGCTTCCTGACGAACTGAAGTTGTTTGATGATAACTACATAGGCAGAAGATTACGGAGAAGAAATTTTGGGCGTGAGCCACTATTCCCTACAGGACAGAACTTTAAGCAATGAAGAAAGGACAAATAATCACGCAGAAGCTACCCACAGGAGGTTGCATGCGAACTGGGAGTAGAAAACCCAGTAATATAGAAATTTATAGACTTTGCAGAACGTTCAGGGAGGAAGAGGCATTTACTATGAGCAACTTGTAGCAGGGCATAGCAATACACAAAAGCTCAAGAAATTCAGAGAGGCTGACGCTCAAATACTAAGAATCGTTAGAGTATTTATTGAGAGAAATTGCATCGTATACTTACGAGGTATTGCTCATAATTTGGAATTAATATAATTTTTTTTAACTTAAAAATTTGGATAAATTCATTTGTTTTAGTTTCATAATGTATTTATTGATGAATGAAAAATATTTCTGGAATGGTGATTTTTTCTTCCTTTATTTTGTTCTGTAAAAGTTGAAATTTGATATTGATGGGTAAATCTGCGGCGAGATTGTTCTGCGGCTAAATAGACCTGCGGCAAAATGGTCGGAGCGAAATGGCCGCGGCATGATGGTCGCGGCGAAATGGCTGCGGCGAAATTTCCAAAATCCTCTTCAGGGGTGTCTGGATAGGACGTCGAGCAGAGTGCCATTCACAAACGGTAAAACAGGAGTGTAAACTAGCCGGTAATGTCCTCTCCAAGGTAGCAGTAGGGTATAGTGCCGTGAAGAAAAGCTAGGGTGGATTGCCAGGTCGAAAGGCTAGGGCGTACCATTTGGGAGAGCAGGGCGGCCTGTTTATGTACCAGTTCGGGCGTCGGTAGAAGTCAAGTTTTTGACTTTTGTCAAAATAGGAGCATAAGCTCCCGCTATTTTGGTCTCACTGCTAATCCCGGTTGGTACCTGAAAAGGTCATTGGAGCACTGACAGAAAAGGATATGGAGTGGAGAATACAAAGAGGTGTTAATTAGGAATGAGAGGCTTAGGCTTCTGGGTAGAGATGCAGGTGCGAGGCACTACGGGAACAAGGATGCAGGCGTGAGATTGGGGCATGGAGACCACATGTGCATATGTGAAACTTAACGGGTTTTAGAATGGGGCTGATCCCTCTAAATGACTTTCGTGATATTGACTGGGGATTTGGACAATGGTTTTAAGGGGGCGCAGTTCCAAAAGGACCTTAATTGGATTCGGGAGCGGCGATGGTGACGGGATTTTTGACAAGCAATAAATAAAAAAATGACAGGACATTAAAAGGACATTTATGTAGATGGCTAATGGCTGAACGTGTTTTCCATACTCGAGAAATCATTAAAGCAAAAAGGACAGGCGATGAGTCAAAGACATCTCAAAAGTCAAAACAACGCTTTGATTTACTCTTCTTTTCATTCTCACTCAAGCAATTTTCCAAAGTAAATTCTTCCAGTTCTACCATGTTTTTAAAGATAGAAAGCTGAAAAAAGGATCAGAGCTATGCTTAACACATTTATATAAGCATATATTAGACAACCAACATTCGGATATTCATCGGATTTTCACACATACAGCAATCAGGGGGATATTCATCAGAAAACATGTTTCAACATCAATGATATATAGATATCAGGTATTAAGTGCTTAAAAGGGGCTTTTCCATTGAATGGTAATTATTGAAGACCCTTAAGTTGAAAGATTTGACTGAAATGGCTAATTGTTATAATATCTTCCCTCAAAAGGAACAAAAGCATAATGCATATGTATTTTGGATCTTACCTATCATGGATATTTGCATAAGTTAGGTATATGTTAGTTTAACCAGACCGCTGAGCTGATTAACAGCTCTTCTAGGGCTGACCCGAAGGATTAGATATTTTTATATGGTTAGGAACCAGTTGATTACCTAGCAACGGGACCTTCAGCTTATTGTGGGATCCGAAACGCATTATATCAAGAAAAGTATTTCTAAGCACCAGCAGAAAAGTTCCTCTGATTCCACGTTGGCAGAGTGGGGAATCGAACTCGCGACTACCAAATCCATAGGAAAGCAAGCAACCCACTCATCCAACGAGGAACTGGATATTTGCAGAAATCTAATTATCTAACATACACTATTTTCATCGTCTGTTAAATGAGGTTTAGCCAGTAGATTTCTAGGATATATATTTCAATCAGTGTAGTTCTTATAATTTTTTTCTGGAAGATAAGCCATGCTTAACGAAACATTAATGTTTTGCTTTCCTGTAAAATCTTGATCTTGTGCTAAACAGGCGAAAGTTATTATATCTATTGATAAATGTAAACCACTAGTATTGCTTGCATTTATCGAAAGTTAGTTTATTACCCATTAAATATTTCTATTGTGGGGAGAACATTTAATATTGAAATTATACATATCAAAGTAGTGTATGGAAGTAGAACCATGGGATGGCAACCTCTGCCCAAAACCGTAAGTTCTCAAACCACATTCTATATGGGAAAAGGAGTGAGATATATAATATATATATATATAAATAATATATATATATATTATATATATATATATACTAATATATATATTAATATGATGTTATATATATATATATATTATATTATATATATAATATATTACATCTACATATATATATATATTGACATATAGATATATATATATATATTATATAATATTATCTAATAAATATATGTATTATATATATTTATTGTATAATATACATCTATATTATATATATATATATATATATATATATATATATATATATATAATGTATATATATATATATATAATATTATATTATATATATATATATATACAATAGATACATCTACAATATATATAATAATATATATATACATAATATATAGATATATATATATATTATATATATATATATACATCTACATATATATATAATATAGTATATATATATATATATATATATATATATATATAATATAATATATGGTTATATTACATTATATTATTATATATATTATATATATATAATTAATAATCTTTTATATGATATATGTATATATACATATATATATATATATATATATATATATATATATATAATATGAATATATATACATATATATATGTATATATATATATATAATATATATATAATATTATATATATATCTTACAACCCTTTTATTAAAACTACACAAATTGGAAACCCTTAATTGTCGTCAATGGTGCCCTCTGTCTGCAAACATGTCAGTAGGATATTAAGATCACTTAAGTACAAAAATATACTATATATTACCCAAAGCAGATGAATATAAAATAGAACAAAATGATTAACAAGTCATAGTGACAAAAACCCAAATCTGCCCACAAAGAAAACTAGTAAGTTATCATTCTACCCTCCTGACTAAGAATTCGCTCCCAGACCCAGAATGCCAATAGGTTCATTGTATTAGTCAGGTTAGAGAATCCCGTCTATAATACCATTGGAATAGAACCCATCTGTAATAAAGATAATAATGGATAAAAGATACACTTCACACATCAGTCTTTTCAAAGTAATTTAAGTAAAAGAATGTATTTCACACTTCTCTCTCTTTTCAAAGGTAAACAGTTTTTTAAGTCTTACAAAATATGTGCCATACCTTTTAGATGGGGTTTTCTCTCCCGACACCTGGCGTGTACCAAACTGACCTCTTTCTTCTCACCAAAAGGAATGAGACTTTTGCAAGTGCCCTGGTCGACTAGACCTGTAACATCCGTACAAACGAATGTACATGCTTGACGACAAGACGATCAGTCTCTCGATTAAAATGCTTATGTACCAAATTGCTTCACTCAAGAAAGCTGCCCCTACAGCTCAGCCTGTCTCCAAGCAAGACATGATATGTGATTCACTAACATTACATACTTGTAAGATGGCTCGGCCACCTATGTCCTTTGTGCACTCCTGTCGCACACCACATCAGCAACTAATGCACAATGTATCAATTTACCACATGACTTAGGGCTACCTCCATTGCTGGAGCCCTTGTGCTTCACCGAATGCACAAAAGTTTAAGAACTCCTAGCGCACAAATTGTGATCAGTATAGCACCTAACATGATCATTAATATTGGTATTGTGTAACGTTAACTAATGAAAGGCTCATCCTCGTCACTAAGATAAGCAGAACTCGAGGAATAGTTGTAGATGCAGGTCGAGTCCGTAAACCAACTCGGAACAACTCAGCACATGCCATTATTAAGCGTCTGTGACCCTCGTGAGTGTATCCAACACCCTCTCGTCGCGAAACTGTATATTCAACGTTTTCTACTGAAGGAAACGTGGTCACCACGCCGTTGTCAAGGAAATATCCCGTGACATCCATGCAAGTGTTACTTGCACCCGCCTCATCGAAGATTGTAGACTCCTGATTTATCCCAGAACGTATCCTGAGACAATATATCGAAGACATATCATCCGTTGCAAAGGCAGTCCATAGAAACGCCATTCGTGTGTAGACTTGACTCGACCTCTGGTACTGTAGAACGAAGTCGTTTCCATCGCCACCATCACGTAGAGTTGGGAATTCTCTAGAGTCATTGTGTGTCCGTATTTAAAAGGTCTATATGGTCATAAAATAACTAGTCTTGCTTTACCCCACAAATCCATCATTAATTAATATAATCAATCTACTAGTCAAATATTGAAAATTCCTTGCTAAACAAAATGTAATCTTTACCCACTGAATCCTCACAAATAATTCCATAACGGTTTATATAACTAACCTCCATAAAATATAATGCCGAACACTCCTTCTATCTAACCCACATACCGTGACAAATTATATCTCCTATCTAAAATAAAAATGCTATTTAGAGCTTAAGCCCGCATTACAACATCTCTCGTAGGAAAAGAAAAGAAAAGAAAAAAGAAAAAAAATAAGATAATAACAACAATAATAAGTGAATTTTTCCCCATTACACAGCGCACATAAGAGAAAAAGAAACATATATAATTCAATATCTTTCCCAAAATGGAATGTGTACCATTACGGAATTTGCTACCGCAGCAATCCCATTGACCAGAAACGACCGGAAAAGAATCTCCTTACATGATACATTCCTGTGGAATGCCATAATCAACATCTACGAGAATAGTGCAAATCCCCGAGTAATCAGATCCAAAGGGAAAAATCCGCAACCGGATTCATTACAGCATCATTAGCAAAAATCCACCTGTGAACACCTCAGGTGCTTAGAACTGCAGCATAGTCAGACTCGCAACGCCAGAAACTCATGATTCTCAAAAAAATGTTCTATACTGAAACCACATCAGCACATTCCACAAAACTATCTCCAAGATATGACCAAGGTGCTCCGAAATTGTCTCAAAGACATAACTCTCCCAAACGATACTGCCCAATTATATAAAAAATCATCACCTATTCGGGATAAAAAACTACGATTAACTCACAATTCCATAATTATATACCGCCCAAAAAAAGAAAATCACCCCCAAGGATTAATGCCATCTCCTTACATATATACAAATCACCATCTTAATAATAACACCACTCCAGTGATAAAAATATTTCCTCCATTTAATTAATAACCCCTCACAAAAAAAAATCATCTCCCCCCAAAAAATTGTCCTTTAATCATAACTCCCCACAACATTACCCGAATTATATAAACCCCAAAAATTTAGCCCCAAATATCATACACACAGGAATAATCACATGTTTATCATCACGTTTCTCAGCTAAAACAAAAATTTGCCGTATTACAACACCTTCCCACGTAAAATATTAACCCCGAAATCTTACGCCAAAATGCCGCAGATTTGCGCATAATAAGAAAAAAAACAGTAGAAGAAAATAAAAGAGAGAGAAAAAAAACTTAAAAGCATTCCGCCACCAAATTGCAAAAAAACAGACAACAAGAAAAAAAAGAAAAAAAAAATGCAATTGCGCGACAATATATTAGTCACCACAACCAATTCTTCTCAATTGCGAGATATGTGTTAACCTCGACTGACCTGTTTTTTCCTCTAAGACTACAAATCTGTTTCCTATTTTCTCTTCAATGACTTTAAAAGGACCTTCGAACTTCGGGCCTAATTTGTAATTTAGTTCATTTCTCATGTTAAGTTTTAAAAATACCTTGTCTCCGACATTGATCTTGGGATCAGATGTTTTGCTATTACTCTTCTGTACCATATCTCTGGTTGTGGATTCAAGATTACGGCTGAGACTAGCATGTCTCTCTCTCGCTGTGGATACCAACGCCTCGATCGTATCCTCCCCATGATGAGGTATAGTTAGTAAATCAAATGTGCCTCGTGCTGAACAACCAAACAAAGCTTCAAATGGGGACATTTTAATAGAATCACTATCCATAGTGTTAATACTATGTCTAACAACATTAACATATCTGTCCCAATTCTTATCATTACCACCTACAGTTTTCCTAAGAGCCTCGAGCACTTTCCTGTTTGCTAGTTCGCACAACCTCGGGTCTGTATGGAATAATTGTTACTTTCTGTATCCCCATGACTTCAGCTAAACATTCCAAAGTTTTGTTCACAAATTCTCTCCCATTGTCGGTTAATAGAACTTCGGGTGAGCCATATCTGCAAATGATTCCATTGAAAAATGCTATGGCTACTTCTTTGGCCGATTTATGCTTAAGTGGGAAAATTTCTACTATCCTTGTAAGTTCATCTATATCACTAACAAGTACTTGTTCGCACATCTAGACTCACAAAAATTCCCCAGGATATCCATATGTATTCTCTGAAAAGGTCTACTCGGTATAGGACACGATCCTAATTTGCATGAAGTTGTCCTTGCAGGCTTACATGCGTTGTACACCATACAATTCCTTACAAAATTTTCCACATCTTTCCCCACGTTTTTACAAATGTATTTAGCATGAACCTCATCATACATTTTTTCTATTCCCAAGTGTGGACTACCGAACCTGCAATGAACTATATCCAAAACCACTGGAATCAGGACCTTCGGAATTACGATCTATGTCGTATCTCCTTTACTTTTACTGGTTCTCAACTTATATTTAATTTTCCTAACTAATAGATTACCTTCTAACTCCAAATCCGATAAGGCAATTTATAACGTTTCGTAACTAATTCCCCTCTTAGAAACGCTTTTGCATCTGCTAAAATCTCGTCTTCATCTTGCCTTTGCTTTATGAGAGGTATATCCTATTGTATGGCCTCGCTAGTGACTTTCGTGTCGTGAAAACTCCTACTGAGAGCATCAGCAACTACATTAAATTTGCCCTCTATATATTTGAGCTTTGCATCAAAATCTCTGATAGTTAAAAACCATTGAGCTCTTTTAGGCGACAAATCGGGCTTATTAAAAAGATCCAATAATGGCTTGTGGTCTGTAAGATTTTAAAATGAACTAAGCTTGACACTATTGCAAAGGCTTCTTTATCTATGGTGGCCATGGACTTCTCGTTGCTGCCCTCTGTCCTGAACTTCCTGCTATAAAAAGCTATAGGATGAAATTTCCCCTCGAACTTTTGCATAAGGCAAGCACCCATACCTTCCTGGCTTGCACCAGTCACTAATGTAAAAGGTTCGCTAAAATCTGGAAACTTCAAAACAGGGGGATTCATCAGCGCGTCCTGAGCTTTTGAAAACTCTCCGCCTGGGGTTCCTTC
>NC_061087.1:36123883-36128883 GCF_015104395.2 Macrobrachium nipponense | reverse complement strand
CACATACCTTTTGTAAAACAATGGTTTAAAAGAATTAGGACAAGAATTCAAAAATTCTTGTTCAAGACTAGACATAAAAAAAATTGCGAATAATGGACCCAAGGGAGAACCCATGGCCACACCATCAACCTGAGAATATAATTTATTGTTAAAAACAAATGCTGAGTCTTGAACGGCAAGTTCTAAAAATTGCTTAAAAAGAAGCTTATTAAAACCATGAAATAAAAACTCTTCACTTGGAAATATTCTATCAATTATGATGTTTATAGTTTCATTAACAGGGACATTCGTAAACAACGACTCCACGTCAAAACTGGCCATAAAGAGTTCACCATCCTGTTTAGTTATTTGATCCTGAAACTCGTAACCGTTTTTCACATTGTATTGGTTAAAAGAAGACTCATTTAAAATAGATACTAAAAATTTAGATATATTAAAAGACGGACTGTTGTATGCCGCCATAATTGGTCTAATAAGCAAACCAGGCTTATGAATTTTCGGTAGTCCGTAAAGAATGCTAAATGAAGAGCCCGAGACAAAAAGTTTTTAGTATGTATTTTCATCTAATATGTTTTCATTTTTTAGTTTTCTTAAAAATCTGTTAATTTTATATTCACGTTTATAAATATCTAAAAAGTTAGGCTCTCCTAGAAGTTTAAATTTAGTACTCTAGTACTGTTTGTGAGTGGAACATCAAAAACGCACAAAACACATTTTCCTGCTAGTCTTTGAGCAAATTCTCTGGAGGATGCTTGGAGAAAAGAGAGGGTGGTATTGTCCCTGATGTCAATATAAAAATAATGTTGACTTGATAAATGAGCTAAATAATGTAAAGAATAACGTAACATTATTATTCACGTAAAGATGATTTCCTGTTTTTTATCGGTCTCGTTAGATCTAGAACGTACAGCTGTATATAACATTTCACAAGAGCATTCTAATAGAAATAATCAAAATATGTGTAAATTTGAATTGTCTGGGAAATTTACTTTAAAAATATTTGGTAGCCTTTCATATCCAGTGTTAAGAAATTTTTATATGAAATTATTCGAAAGTTAGATATGAAACAAAATTGAATATGAGCTCCGAAATCGACCACAGAATACAAAGTGCTCACCTAAACTGGAAATTATCACTAGGGATATTGTGTGACAGGAAGGTTAGTTTGCAGGTTAAAGGAAAGTTATGCGAGTGTAGATAGTTTACGGACTCTAGAACGAAAAATGGATGGGTCGGAGAAGAGAATCTTGTAATGGGTGAGGTCACAAAATGAGATACGATTAAAAATGAATTCGTGAGAGAAACAGCTAAGGGAGGGGAAGCATTGAGGAACGCCATTGAAAGAAGTTTTCCATGGTTTGGTCACGTAATACGTGGAGGAGATCAGTTGTAAAAGGGTTTTGATCATGGAGATGGAGGGAAGAGGCAGAAATTCAGATGGTGTAATAAAATAGCAAATGACACGCAGTAGGAACGTTTAAGGAATCAGGATGCCTTTGACAGGGGAAATTGTAGAGTGCTGGTATGACACAGTAACCCCATGGTGAAATGGGAGAAGCTTAATTAACAGAAGATGATGCTGGCTGTAGGAATCTCATCTCAGAAGTCTTGCTAGCAACTGTAAGTCTCTAGAGGTCCCCGCCTGCCGCAAAGGGCATAGACCTCAAAGGGCAGAGGACCCCGCCTGATTCATAGGGCAGAGGACCCCACCTGCCTTAAAGGGTAGAGGACCCCGCCTGCCTCAAAGGGCAGAGAACACCGCCTACCTCAAACAGCAGAGGACCTTTGATTTAGGAATCTGCCCCTTGCTTCAAAAACTCCATGAGATCGTTTTTGGATTGCTGAGGGAGAGACCCAAAGGAAAGACCTGTTTGTTGCTTAATATTTTCTATAAACATATATTTTCTTTAAGAAGTCCAGTACTAAGACACATTGCATAATAAACGTATTAACTATACAGTGCCTTTTTCAAATCTTTTAAACGCCAGTGTAGTTCAAAAATATATAAAATGTTTAATAAAATCCAAGGAATCAAGAAAGTCTTTTCTTTGGTTCTCTCCCTCAGCAATCCGAAGAAGATCTCTTGGAGTTTCTGAAGCAGGTGGCAGATTCCAAAGTCAAGGGTCCTCTGCCGTATGAGGCAAGTGCAATCCTCTGCTCTTTGCGGAGAAAGGAGCCCTCTGCCTTTTGAGGCAGGCAGGACCCTCTGCCCTTGGAGGCAACTGGGGTCTTCTGCCCTTGGCGGCTGGTGGAAACCTCTGACCTTTGAGGCAAACAGGATCCTCTGCCCTTTGAGGCAGGTGGGGTTCTCTGCCTTTGCGACAGGTAGGGTCCTCTGCCTTTAGTGGTATAGACAGGTCCACTGCCCTTTGAGGCAGGCGGGGTCCTCTGCCTTTTGTGATATAGACGAGGTCCTATGTCCTTTGTGTCAAGAGGGGTCCTCTGCCCATTGCAGCAGGCGGGATCCACTGCCCTTTGAGGCAGGTGGGGTCTACTGCCCTTTGAGGCCGGCAGGGTCCTCTACCCTTTGCAGCAGGTGGGGTCCTCTGCCCTTTAAGCCAGGTGGGGTCCTCTGCCCCTGGTGGCAGGAGTGGTGTCTCTGGCCTTTGCAGAAGTAGGGGTCCTCTGCTCTTTGAGGCAACCAGGGCCCTCTGCCCTTTGCAGCAGGTGGGGTTCTTTGCCCTTTGCAGCAAGTGGGTCCTTTTCCCTTTGAGGTAGGCGGGGTCCTCTGCCATTTGTGGTAGGCAGGGTCCTCTGCTCTTAGCAGCAAGCGGGGTCCTCTGCCCTTTGTGACAGGAGGCAAGCGGAGTCCTCTGCCCTTTGAGGCAAGCAGGGCCCTCTGCCCTTTGAGGCAGGCAGTGTCCTCTGCCCTATGAGGCAGGTGGGGTTCTCTACCCTGTGAGTCAGGGTGGGTTCTCTGCCCTTTGAGGCAGGAGGGGTTCTCCGCCCTGTGAGGCAGGTGGGGTCCTCTGCCCTTTGAAAAAGGTGGGATCCTCTGCCCTGTAAGGCAGCCAGGGTCCTCTGGCACTTGAGGTAGGCAGGGTCATTTGCCCTTTGAGGCAGGTGGGGTCCTCTGTCCTATGAGGCAGTCGGGCTACTCTACCCTTTGAGGCAGGCCAGACTGTCTACCCTGTAAGGCAGGCAGGGTCCTCTGCCCTATGAGACAGGTGGGGTCCTCTGCTTTGTTAGGCAGTTGAGTTACTCTACCTTTTGAGGCAGGTGAGGTCCTCTGCCTTGTGACACAGACAGGATCCTCTGTCCTGTGATGCAGACAGGATCCTCTGCCCTGTAATGTAGGTGGGGTCCTCTGCCTTGTGAGCCAGGAGGGGTCCTTTGCCCTTTTAGGCAGTCGGGATCCTATGACAGTGAGGTAGTCGCAGTACTCTGCTCTGTGAGGTAGGCGGGGTCCTCTGCTTTTTGAGGCAGGTGAGGTTCTGTGACATCGAGAGGCAGGTGGGGTTCTCTGCCCTGTGAAGTAGTTGGGCTACTCTGTGCTGGGGGGTAGGCTGTGTCATCTGTGCTGCGAGGCAGCCAATGCCCTCTGACCTCTGAGACAGGCGGGGTCGTCTGTCCTGTGAGGCAGTCGTTTAGTCCGTCATTTGAGGAAGGCGGGGTCCTCTGCCCTGTGAGTCAGTCAGGGTCCTCTGTCCTTTGAGGAAGGCGCTGTTCTGCCCTTGAGGCAGTTGGGCTCTGCCCTTTGAGGGAGTCGGGGTCCTGCCCTTTGAGGCATTCATGTCTTTCTTGGGTTCTGCTCAGAAGACAATCTTGTTCTGCTACAAATGCTTACCACAAAATATTGAAAAAGAGAGTATTTACCTAAGATGATTTACTGAGTGACAGAGTAAGGGACATATGACTTATTTCCTTCATATCATCCAATAAACTTTTAATTCATATGGTAAATCCAAAATTTAATTAATATACAACTAATATATATCCCTTCGTTTGGTTATTTTTACATATAACCAACTTCCCAACCCTTTCTCACCCCCCTTCCTTTCAGGGCTGAACTTGATCTTGAGGGGCGTCGGAATTATCATTATCTATTTCAGTGACCTCGAAAACTAAGGATTAGACACTAATATCTGTCGTTTTCGATTATCTTTACATGTCACGCCATTCCCAAACCCTTATCACCCCCTCCCTATTGTGGTCATGGCTTGATAACTATTTCGGAGTAATGCAATTAACACCAACCGCCTACATTTCAAATTTGAACTAAATCGGCCTAAAAATAAAAAATAAAAAGTTACATTGGGGGGAGGATGTTAGATGTAATAACGTTTTAGGGGGTTAGATATGTTTTTTTAAGAAAATCTAAATAGACCATGTTCGAACCCTATATCAGCTTAACCTCTGCCATATTTCATACCAATTGGTTCACTGGTGTAGACGTTCACTTGGAACAAACTGACAAACAAACAAACAGGTTTTCCAACTTCAGATATATATCATAAGTATATATAATCTATATATATAATATATATGTATATATTAATCTATATATATATAAGTCTTATATATATGTGTGTGTGTATCTGTGTGTATGTATCTATTATATTTTAATCAATTAATTTATTTATGTATGTATGTATGATCACAACATACATACATACATACAAACATACATGTACTTTATATTAATCAACACAACTATACAGACTATACAGCTGCAAATATGTTAATGCTACCCCCTATTTTATATAGAAAGGTATTTTAGTAGTTGCAATACAAAGAGACACTGGAAATCCAGAGTAATGGCCAGTCTTGAGTAGAAGACCACAATAAGCATGAAAATGAATCTGGTTGCAGTAAATAGAATAATGTTCCTCTAAGCTTCACTATGTACACACTGTCCGTCTACGTGTGTATTCTTCTATTGTCTTGCATTATTTTCATATACGGTATCTGTTTGTTTACCTCTTGCTGTTCGGTCTCTTTTTTCGTACATGGATATTCCAATCGCTCTTTCCAGTTGATCCCTCTTAGTTCTTCTCACC
>NC_061087.1:36106383-36113883 GCF_015104395.2 Macrobrachium nipponense | reverse complement strand
ACGGAGAAAAATACTTAGAGATAAATGAGCTGGTTTTAAGACTAAAATGGATTACAGGAATCAAGTATGTACCGAGGTTGGTGTATAAAAATCCCTTTTCTGGTGGCTCATTGAGAAAAAGGGTGCATTTGGCAGCCAAACAGATTGCATATACAAGAGGTGTGAGATATATCTTGGAGAGAGAGAGAGAGAGAGAGAGAGTGGGAGGGGGGGGGGGATGGGGGCGGGGAAGGAACACTACATTCTTGATGAGAATCGAACGACCAGCAACTGGAACCTGCCTCTCAAGAGAAAAGGTGCAGAAATCTAAAAACTCTCATGGTCAGTTTGGGAAATCGAGAAATAAAAAAATACAAATGACAGACGTACGTTATAAAAATAAAACACACAATGTGAACAGAATCAATAAAAAAATATATATTGGAAATCATATATTCTTGTGTCTACACCCTTTTACCAAAAGAATCTAAATACTTCATCATGATTAACTGATTCCTAATTCTGTTAACAGCAGAGCCAGAGAATGTGGGAGACTAAGCCAGCTGATTTCACCTAATCTCACCTGTCACGAAGACGTACGTGTTCTCCTGCGAAGTTGGAATCAGGTGGGTGTATTTAGTTACAAACTAATGTTTCTTTTCCATTACCCTAGGGTTTTAGTCATTGACGAAACTAGTAGAATACTAGTATTTCCGTTCTTTTTTCGTTGAAAAGCAATTACTTACAAACAATTGTTTGTAAAACTGTACATAGTTAACGGTAATACTCACACACGCACACACATACACACACACACACACACACACACACACACACACACACACACACACACACACACACACATATATATTATATATATATATATATATATATATATAGATATGATATAGACTATATATATATATATATATATATATATATATATATATATATATATATATATCTATATCTATATCTATATCTATATCTATATCTATATATATATATATATATAGCTATATATATATATATATATATATATATATATATATATATATCTATATATATATATATATATATATATATATCATATATATATATATAGATATATATAGATATATATATATATATATATATATAATATGTATATATATATCTATCTATATATAGATATATATATATATATATATATATATATATTATATATATAGATCTATATATATATATATATATATATATATATATATATATATATAGAATATATATATATATATAGTATATATATATATATATATATATATATATATATCTATATCGATATATATATATATATATATATATATATATATATATATATATATATATATATATATATATATATATATCTATATATATATATATCTATATATATATGGAATATATATATCTATATATATATATATATATATATATATATATATATATATATAGTATATATATATATATATATGTATATATATATATATATATATATATATATATATATATATATATATATTATATATATATATATATAGAAATAACTTATTTCGCAGGTTAAATACAAGGAGATTTCGTTACTTCTGGGAATTCACATGTCAAAATATATTTTTTCCGTAATTATACTCTGTTTTTTTCCATCTGTCCACCCGCCTGTGGTGTTTTCGCTATGATAACACTGGGTCCCGGGCTTTAAATAGTTACGCTATGTGTAAGTTTTAGGTAAATAAAAGGATACCTGGGTGTACATTTTTAACCGAAAAGTGTTTTAATAATTTACTGTATGCGAATTACACCGTTAATATTCAGCTGCAAATGTACACCCAGATATCCTTTTATTTACCTAAAACTTCCTCACAGCTTACCTATTTAATCAAAGCCCAAGACGCAGTGTTACCATATGAAAACAACACAGGCGGGTGGACAGATGGAAAAATACAGAGTATAGTGATAAATATACTAATTTTCTTATGTTTTATTCAAACTTATTTTTAAGCCACTATATAAGTATGTGGAACCTAAAGGATCGTTAACTGATAGTCAGTATGCATATAGAAAGCAGTTTGGTAGCTGCGATACTCTTTTACTTGACGTGCTATTTGCAAGAGAACCTTGATAAGGATTTTGAATGCGGAGTAATTCACATAGATTTTAGTGCAGAATTCTATTTAGTAAATCATGAGGAGATTTTAGTGCAGAATTCTATATAGTAAATCATGAGGCACTTATTGTCAAACTTCAGAATCTTGGAGTGGGTGGATATGTTTTAGGATTGTTGGCAGGTTTTTTACAGGTCGGCAGCATCGAGCTTCTGTTGATAGGATTTTTAGTGAACCAAGACCTATTGTCTCTGGAGTTCCACTGGGTAGTGTTCTTAGTCCACTATTACTTTCAGTGTATACAGGTGATATGTTTTGCCTGTAGTCACTGCAGTCTGCGGATATGTCACTCTTTGGAACATTATTACTAAGCTTGCGCTTATCTGCAAAGATACTACGTCTACATAAATAATATATAGAATCTACAAATATTGGGAGGTAACACACTAGTAACTTTTTTTAAAAGACAAAGGGAAGAAACCATCAGGATCTTCTCCACCCCAACTATCAAGACTAACTATCCAGAATTTTTCTTACCTTCCTTAGAGCGAAATGCAAATTTTGTAAGTGTAGTTTACAGGTGACAAGTATCAGGGAAGGGGTCATCCTCAGCTGATTGCTTAGACTCAAAAGCTCTATGACCTAAGTATTGAAAATGGATACCACAGTGTACTTTATCGAGTTCTTTTGATATAATCTCAAAGCATTATTTTCATTAAAACCCTGAGAGCGAAAATTGTTTCACGCTATTCGAAATCTTTGTCCATTTCCTGAAAGCAAGTCAAGTCTTTTGTGTCCGGGCTAATTAGTGATCAGCGGAGGTGTGAAAGATATAGTTTGAAAAGTGGATTTAATTAGTAAGTAGCGAAGTTTAAAAATAGTTTTTTTTAAGAGATGAAAGGCGAAAGGCATGATTATTTTTTGATATTATGGTTCATTTAACTCTCATTAATGAGGGCTGCTTCTTGTTAATTACGTGTCAGAACATCATAATGCCATATGAGACGAGAAAATGATTCATGCAGAATCGACACATTGTGCTGGGAAATGATACATGTCTGTGTTTCATATTTATAAAAAGATATGGTTTTACTTCAGATTTTTTTTAAAGAAATACTTCATTCTGTAGCTCATGAACTATTTTCATATTATATCAATTGTGTGGAAAAGTGAAACAGTTGAGGTGCATCTCGGTTCTTTCACTTTTCCCTCGTAAAGGATGATGAACAAAGAATCTTACAAAAAATATACTCACCAAACCATGAATTATTCGGACTTCAATATAATTTGGTTTATGTTTTACAAGAAGGAATAATAGACGTGTACTTTCTCCATAAGTAAAATGTTAATGGAAATTTACTACAATACATTCTACGATCTTTCAAAGTATTGATTACAAGCGTAATCAAACTAAGCAAAACCTCTGGTTGATAGTTAAATAATTATAAAAAAAATCCGGACTAAAATACATCGTTTCACGAAGCATCCAACACAGACACACGTGCACACACACACGTTACACACACACACACACACACCACACACACACAACACACCACACACGCTTTGGTTTGGTGAATATATTTTTCGTAAGATTTTTTGTTAAGCATCCTATTACCTGAAAATAAAAAACGCTTGTAACTTTATGAAAAAAAATATAGTAAAGGTCGTTTATATTTTTTCTTTTTTATTGAAGACTTTAAAATCTCTATGGTACATAATTTATGAAAGTTCTTTATTAAACAAAATATAGTCAATCTTGCTGTTAGGAATACGATTACTAAGTTTGTATGTAATTTTCACTAAATATTTCAAGCATTGCTTTCGTGTAAGAAATAGCAGAAAGGCTACAACTGTACTGTAGATATCGTGACGTGAACACAAAATAATCATTTTAGCTTTAGCGAGAGGTTTGAATATTTTTATAAAGAAAAAGACTGTTCCACTTGTGTAAGTTATTCCGTTAGTAGTCCTACTGATAAAGGTTTAGATAGAGAATTAAAATAATTAATGATTGCCTTTTTGTCTAATTAAGATGAAGCATGTATTGAATTCAAATCTAGTAGTATTTACAAAGCTGGGTGTTGTGTAATACAAAGGGCGCAGCCTGTAAAACAAACCTTCCTTTAGTGTATCACAAAGGGCAGTCTACAAAGTAAACCTTACCTCAATGTAATACAAAGGTCACAGCCAGCAAAATGAACTTTCCTTCAATGTAAAAAGTATTCGTGCAGAAACTGTAGCTTTTGAATAGTGTGATTTTTTTTTTTTTTTTTTTTTTTTTGAAGAATGAAACTAATCACCCAGCTGCTTTAAAGAGGGACATTAATATTCTAGATATGTTGTTTTCCTTCTTTCATGACTGAAAAATAATCAAATTGTGTGTGGATCTAAGTACCTTGTTAGCCACACATTTCATCTAGCGGAATTATATAAAAACTACATTATCTGATAAAGGAAAAAATCTGTAAAACCTTAGTTTAATCTCTCATTTGCTTAAAATAAGCTTCATAGCAAACCTCAGCATGTTTTCGAAGTTTGCATATTAGTTAATATGTAGAGCATAGCCATTGTAATTACTCTCTCTCTGTCTCTCTCTCTCTCTCAAAAGGATAATCATGTAGAGGTAATGTCGGAATAGTGAACAAGATTATGCCTCAGAACATAGAAATATTGGAAAATAATTTATTATAGAAATAATAAATCGGAGAGAACCTTGCGCGCTTAATTATGAGATTAATTAGTCAGCGTGGTTCCGCAGGGCATAAAGGATGAAAGAAAAATAAATGACGCTTAGCAGCCTGCTTATTAAAGGAGCGCCTATTAAAGGGAGAGAGTCAGGTGAGGCCAGGAGTTGGGAAAATGGGTAGTCGAAGAACATTTTGGTTTTTTGAATTTGACAACAAAGCTTTTCAAACTCATAGAAAAAAGACAAGCAAAGTATGTTGGTAAAGTTTATTGAATGCAAGGCATATAGACCCCCATTTTGGATGTCATTTTAACTGAAAATTTGATAGCAATAAGACATTGGTTATAAAAGTTCCATCAAATAGTGAACTAGAGGTAAATGTAAGCAAGACAGAGAAAACGAATGCACTTGATCCGTTAACTCCTTTAAAAAGAAATATGTTGCTTACTAATTAGTAGAAAAAACTTACTGCTTATACATTATGAGGAAGTCGAACACAGGAACTGAGAGATGAAATAAAATCCCTACAGTTAAGTATCAGAGGAATTTACCATATTGTTTGGTCTTGCGCACGTGCAGAACCCATATGAGCTCCCTTGCTCAGCCCTAATTCTTCTCCCATTTCAATTATAAATGACGATGTCCGGCGCCGTTGTGTTAATTAGGACTGTATCTTTTCAGTGAGAAACGCCTGCAATCTCCTGGCTAATACTGCGTAAAGAAAGCGTTCTATTCTGGTACGCAGTGCAATTAAGTCTACAGAAGAAAACTAAGCGGCAGTTTTATTTGTATTAGGGATAATACAAATAAAAGTTTCATGTTTTATGTGTTTCTTTATTATATAAACGGTATATTTTTTCACCCTCATACCTCCAGAATATATTTCTAATCACAGTCACAGGAATTTTTCCGACACAAGTTTAATATCTCTACATCTCTTTCTTTACTCGTTAGTATCCCACAATGGTCGAATAACTGACAGATACTTAATTAGGTACTAATATAAACAAAAACGAGCACTTTGTTTTAACATAATACAATCGCTTCCTCTTCGACCAGAATCTGAAACTGGTTTACACCTGAGATCTAGTCTCAAACTGGGATTTCAACCTGTGATTTTCGGAAGAACAAGTTCTGTCTTTAGCTAGGTTCAAATCCTGTTTGGGAAGATATTCATTTTTTCCGTTTGATTGTAAACCACTCAGTAATGGATATATTCAAAAGTATTAGGAAACAGAAGAATTAAGTGGAAACTAAGGTCGTTACAGTATAAATAGGATATGCTTATATTGTTCAAGATTTAAACCAGAACCAAGGCAAAATAGTTCATTTTAGAAGGAAATACAGACATTTTTACAGGCGCCCCTCTTCACCAGCCTCCGTTCTCACTGAGTACCTCTTTGTCCTTTCCGATTGGCTGCCTTTGAAATTAATTCTCGCAGAATTGCAGCAGGGCCCAGTGATTCAGACTTTGGGTGGGGCTTATATTAGAAGGAGAAAGGGGACGACCTTGGGCAGAGCATATGTAGGGAAGAGATAGCTGTAAACGAGGTTATAATGCTAGGTTACAATCAACTTAGAACTTCTTGAACTACAGCCGTGTTCACTCCTGTCTCCCCCTTGCTCTCCCTCCCCCTCTGGGGACCCTCACATGGTGTTCATTTACATAGTGCGAAACTTCAGCCAGCAATTCGGAAAAAGCCAAGACTAGCACGGATGCCCAGTTACTATAATGGAGTAGTTTTTAATGCAGTCAGTTATTGTTTTTGTCTCTTAAGACGACTTTCCCCCCTATTGGCTCAGCATCGCTTTCCCTATTTTTGGTTACTGTAATGCAGTCCCCCATTTCTACCATCGATGCTGTAAATAATTCCCCTTGTGATGCTAGTAGTGATATTAAATCCAATAGTGATAGTTCCATCTGGACTAGCATCTGCAACATCAGGAAGTAACGTTGTTGTTTTATGTTAAACATCCCCTTAGTTAATAAAACAACGCAGTATGCTTTTCTGTATAAGCTCCCAGTCGTTGTACTATATCCCTGTAAGTGGACTTTTTATGTGAAATAATAAGAGAGAATCGTGATTAACATTCCCCATGTGACTACCGCCTTAATACTGATCCTAGAATACAATCTTGTTGCAGATGTTAATATCTTGCCTAATTGTGAGAGGAAATTTGGAATCCCTTGGAAGCAGTGCCAGCATTAATCACCAACTCATGCACAAACCTTATTTTTGTGCCTGGATCATTTCCCAGGAACGTGTCTGGTTGACCTGCAATCAACCGCTTTCCATTTAATTTCTGAACCCATTCGAGTCCCTGTCACCCTCCAGGTGTAAATTGCTTACTCACGTAATGTAGTGTAAATATATTTCAGTTAAACTAAATCTCTAGAGTTTTATATAATTTTTTCCTTCCATTAATACCGGCCTTTAGCCGTAGATTTTTATTTATATTTCCGTTCTCTAGCAAGGCCTTTTAGGAGTGCCAGTGAGTAACTTCCACAGTTTTTCAGTTACCGAAAACGAGAAAACATAATAGATATATATATATATATATATATAGTATATATATATATATATATAAATATAGTGGCACGAATATATATATATATATATATATATATATATATATATGACGTATATATATATACGTGTATATATATAAATATAAATATATATATATATATATAATATATATATATATATTATA
>NC_061087.1:36081383-36103883 GCF_015104395.2 Macrobrachium nipponense | reverse complement strand
AGAGAGAGAGAGAGAGAGAGAGAGAGAGAGAGAGATAGAGGGGAGGGGGAGGGCAGGTGAGGGAAGGAAGGAGGGGGGTGGAGATGGAAGTGGGGGTGGAGGGAGAGGGTAGGCGGAGCTTTTTATACTATTGTGTTTGTATCCATTTCTGGCTAATCGAGTTTTTGCCTCTTGGTACAGGGACAAGTGCCTTTATTCTTTGCAATTGGTGATTCATGATACTCTTATAAATTACGGCACTGGGTGTATTACACTATAGCAAAATCTCGTACTGATACGAGTGTTCGTTTCAGAGTTATTGCCAAAAAATGTGCTTGCACTGTATGTGAAACCCATAGTAGTGTTCCTAAAGATAACAGTCTTTTGATAATCATAAAACTCAGTTACTTATCAGTTCGCACAAACAATTTTATCCATATTGTAATGTCTTTCCTTGCCTTCATTGTTTTTTATAAAGTAGATGACGTTGCCTATTTGACTTGTCAACCATAATCTTTTGACCCGTGCTGATCAAACGGCCACCTCATATTTCTTTGCTTAGCATATTTCCATGCTTTTGTGAGGTGAGCAAACTACCATCGCACAATCTTTTGAAAATACGAACAGCTTCAGAATGTTCTCATAATATGCTCGTTGAATTAACAAAAAATAATTAAAGTAACGATAACGGTAATACAAATCCAACCAACTCAACAGTAACAACATTAATAATAGATGTACTTTTAGATTGATTAAGGTCAATAGATCAAGTTTTAAAGAATCTTCACATATCATTCTGTGGGTAGCAAAAATTCTGGTCGGATTTATGCGGTGTAATTCAGTTAACAAACTAAGTGTAAATTACAATTCAGTTGGGACAGGAAAAAGAAAGAGACGTTTCCGCTAAATGATAACAGGGACAGGAAGTAAAGAGTTACCACTAACACCGAAGAAATAAATATCCTCAATATTAGAAAAAGAAAATTCTGGGACAATTCTTTTACATTACTTCCTTGTTAGTTGGTGCTAAGACGAATATAAGCAAGAATTTTTCATTCATTTTATATTCTGCAGTAACCTTTATAAGATTACTGTAAAGCGAGTTTCTGACTCTCGGGAAGAGAAAATTAATTAATGGAATAATTATTGAGACACGAGCACTGGTAATCAGCGAAGGAATGTAAGAGGTTTACCTATACCTAAAAATAAAATCCCACATAATTGTAACCCGACTATTTGGAGGCTTGGGAGTCACTCACTTTGCATTTATTTATTTACTCTTTTTTTTCCTTTTGTGTGAAGAAAGAGACAAAAGGGAACGGCAAGGAGATTCGCTGTGACAATGACGGATATGATTGCTTTTCAAATTCAAAGCTCTAATTAAACTTTTGTCTAAAATGTCAAGGCAAAACTAAAGTTTGTTAGCAACAGGGATTTCAACTTATCTGGATCTCTTGGTCTTCCTGACTCATGATCGCTCTCTCTGTCTCTCTTTGTCTGTCTGGGTTGTCTGCATCCTCTTTATATATATATAATATATATATATATAATATATATATATATATATATCTATATATATATATATATATATATATCTATTAATATATATATATATATCTATTATTATATATATATATATATCTATATATAGATATATATATATATATATATATATATATATATATATATATATATATATATATATAGTATATATATATATATATATATATTATAATTATTATATATATATATATATATATATATATAAATATATATATATATATATATATATATATCTATATCTATATATATATATATATATATATATATATATATATATATATATACATATATATATATATATATATAAATTTTTTTTTTTTCTTTTTTTTTTAGTTGAACAACAGAGTAATTCATCTCGACGAGAGGTCAATATCAGCTTAGAGAGGACGCTAGTCTATTTAAAAGAACTATCTGTACAGAAAGCCCAGGTTCGCTCCAGTGTGAATCGGAAATTATTTTTGTGAAACTTGTGCTCATATGTTCATTATATATATATATATATGTATATATATATATATATTATATATATATATATATATAATATATATATATATATATCATATATAATGAACATATGAGCACAAGTTTCTAAAAATAATTTCCGATTCACACTGGAGCGAACCTGGGCTTTCTGTACAGATAGTTCTTTTAAATAAACTAGCGTGCTCTCTAAGCTGATATTGACCTCTCGTCGAGATGAATTACTCTGTTGTTCAACTAAAAAAAAAAAAAAATCATTAATCATTAGAGCTAGGATTATCTACGACATATTTGGGACCGGAGTGCATCAAAAACGTAACCGGACATTACACCGGACATTTTACTGAAGGACATTTGACCGAAAGGAAATAGCTATGGACCAACGCACGTTCCATTGAACGGACCTGTAATTGAAGGGCATTTGTGCGGATAACATTCTTTCGATTTTGGCTGCTAACAGTTTATCTTATTCTGAATGTTCGTTTTTACTTTTTTTTTTAGTTTTCCTGATATGCTTTTTGTCTGTCCGTCCGCCCTCAGATCTTTAAAACTATTGAGGCAAGAGGGCTGCAAACTGATGTGTTGATCACCCACCCTCCAATCATCAAACATACCAAATTGCAGCCCTCTAGTCTATGTAGTTTTTATTTTATTTAAGGTTAAAGTTAGCCGTGATCGTGTCTGGCACCGCAATAGGTGTCACAACACAGGCCATCACCGGGAAATGGCTGAAAGTTTCTCGGGCCGTGGCTGAGAGTTTTATGGACCGTGGCAGAGAGTTTCATACAGCATTGTACGGTGTACAGAAAACTCGATTGCGCCGACGAAACATCGACGCATTTTTTTCCTTTTTTTTATTACATTTTTATAGCTACTTTACCGGGGAAATGTTAAAGTTCTTATAGGTAACGAAATGAGTTATCGTCCGTCACTCCTTTAAATAGTGGTAAACAAATACTCGTCACCTCACTTGCCCCCCAAAAAGAGAAATATAATAATTTACGTTCATACCGCCAGCACCTTTTTTTTTTATCTTTCCTATTATTTATGGTATATATATGCATATGCGTGAAACAACTATTTTCAGAAAAAATATATATTCTTTAAAAAAAAAACATTTTCTTTCGACAGCGTAAATAAACATTACATAAATTTGAAAATTAAGTAATAAGCGATGATTCACAAATGATGTATGAATACTAAAAAAAATGAATAAATGGAAACCATACAGGTAGAACACATTAATATTCTTGTCTATTTCTGTGTAAAGGCTGACTAACGTTAATTTGGTCAAAGCTAAACTGGCCAACTACCTAACCAACAGTAAAGTGAAAATTATTATATTACCGAGTTCAAAAAGTAACCCAAATTGACGAGAGATTTTAGTTTGGATACAATTATAGCTGCTTGGCGTGACGCCCATAAGGTAGAATTGCTTTTGCCCTTCTCTTCCCTCTGCTGCATATCCGTCGCAAAATTGTCTGTCAGTGTAATGAATGACTTTCTGTTATCCGAGATCGCTCAAGTATTCTTTGGTAGTTACCTGGTAGTAACTATCATTAAATTAGTATGGCTTGAATTTTCGAAAAGTGATTCCTCTCTCCGTTCATAAATTTTCATAATTCCATCGTTGCAGATACCTTCCCTGTTATTACTGTATGACGAAATGGCAGGTCATTTGATGGAGGCGATAATATTGTTAGCCTTTATTGCGTAGCGCGTTGCTGCTTTATGTAGTAATAATATATGAGATAAAACACTTAATTATTCTGTGAATTCTATGTCCAAGAATTTAGTCAGTGTTAGTTTAAGATAGACTAAGAAATTGTGATCTATACACAGCAATGTGAATTTCCTAGCCTGAAATATAATATCTCGAATTTGTATTCGGTAACCGTCTGTGAACTTCAATGGAGGGAAATTCCCATGAGAATAACATTCAAACTTAGCTCACGGCTGAGGACGAACTATAGAGAGGCCTTTGGTACATTTATGTTTATCAACTGGGATAAACCCACTGCCGTTGCAGCTAATAACCAAGCTCTTGAATCTCTGAGATTAACTGAAATGCGTTCAGCCAAAATCACATTTCTCGAAGATCTCAAAAGAATTCCATGGCAAAGTGGAAATCTTGCTTTGGCCCGATGACAAAATAATGTTTTCTTTTCATTACTTCTGGAATTCGTTCAGCACCCCCGTTTTTACATAAATGTTCCGAGGTTATTTGGTCTAAAATAAGGTTATTTCAACGAAAATTCATAATTACGTTGTTGTGTAATATATGCATTAGCACGGTGTACATACATTATGCGCTTGTATGAATGACAAAATACTGTAAGTAATAATAGCTCAATAAGAGACTGCACCAGAAGTTTCTTTCGTTCAGATGAAATCTTGAGTGCAGGTGGCATTCTGATTAATTTGTAAACACCTTGTTAGTTTGCAGGTAATCCCGAATAGCTAATGATGTTTGATTAGGCTGAGTGGAGTATTGACATTCACGTTTGTTAATCTTGTCTAACATGAGGGAAGCGATTAGATTTGTTGATACAGGGATGCCCTAAATAATTAAGCTCTAATATTCGTGAAACACATGTTGTTTATTTTAAATCTTTGGATTCTGGGAAAGAAATGTCAGATTACCTTTGCAGTTTCTATGAGAAAAAGAAAACCTTGAAAATTTTAGTGCTCTATCTCAAAAACATAGTATTTGGGTAATTAATGGTTGTCGCATGGCTATATAACTTCGTCTATAGCTTGAAATCTGCAAAACTCTTCTAAAAGTACTTAACTCTTAAGAGGCATGATGACAAATTAGACAATAAAAATCCTAGTTATTAATTTTAGGAAATTTTTTACGAAGAATAAAAAATAATGAAGGAATGTTCATGAAGTTGCATTCCCTTATCTTGAACAGTATTTCGAGTCCATAATGGACAAAAGAACAAAGAACATTATTTAATCATCATTAGTTGTATGTGAATCTTAATTAATTTTACTGGCATGTGAACCCCAGCAAGATATCTGCTTATGGCACTCAGTATGTAAATATTAGTAAATACTTCCCTGGACGCAAAATATGAATGATAGGTGCCTCTGAAAACTTTTAAACCACCCTGGCATTTCCCTCTCAGTGAGGGGAAAAAATGTTTTGCCTTATTGACACTTCCATCCGCTTACAAAATGCTGCTGGCTTCCTGGTGTCCTGTTGGAGCTCCGAACGGATATTACATACCTAGGACTTGACGTTAATCTAGGGGGTTTGGCCAGAGAAAGAGAGAAAGTACCGAAGACATTTTTGATAAACCGGAGTAAATTGAAAGGCACAAATTCCCACGCATTTTTTTTTCTTGTATTTTTTTCTTCTCTTCTCACCACACACACACACACACATATAATATATATATATATATATATATATATAATATATATATATATATATATATATATATATATATATATATATATATATATATATATATATATATATATATATATATATATGTACACACACCACTTGATGTACCGGCGTTGATAAGAAATGCCATCTGTGATGACAACCCCTACAGGGTGGATTATGCAATCACTTTCAGAATAAGTAATTACTTAGAATATTGCAATCTTATTCATCTGACATGGCAAAGTTATGGGAAAGATATTCGATTGTTAAAATTTGACTCATGGTTCAAAAGGATGAAATACAATAAGAATGCAGTTTGTGATAATATATTTACATGATATGACATAAGATACATGATATGAATTACAACCGTTATCAGTTTTGAAGTGCCTCGTGATACACATGTTTCGTTCTGCCATTAGGTGTTCAGATAAATGGATTATTGGTAATGACAACTCTACCCTGCAGAGTCGACCATGTGAAAACACTGGCTCTTTCAGGTTTAGGCTCATCTTTTTGATGATAAAACGAGTTCCATTGCAAAGTTTTAGTGGCTCCAAGTTTCTCAAAAGGACTACTGGTGTGCCGATCTTGAGTTTTAAGTAGTGTGGTGGAAGTCCAAAGTGTGTCTCTTTATTCAAGAACTCCACAGGACAGTCCACAACTTCATCTGGATCGAGAGCAGTGTCGACAGACTTGGCAGTTGCAGATTCGTGTCGTCAACAGAGCCGTTCTTTGGCACCAAGCTGACATGTTTCTTAGCCAGTTATGGTTTTTAAATTTGGTGCCCAGGTCAGGAAACACACTAGGTGTGAGCTCTTGATTATCATTTATTGAATTTCCAGACCATCCTGTCCACCAACCAGAGTGCCATTGCAAACATCCAATAGCTGCTACCTCACCACCACTTAGTTGGACTCTCATGTTGATTTGGAGTCTTAACATCTGCCTGAAATCCCCTGCAAGCAAGATGTGTGTTGTGCTTCAGATCTTGCAGGGGCCTGTCAAGAGCCTCAAATACCCCCTTGTGACTCATGATCACATCATCCCAAATAAGCATCTTGCAATCGCTAAGTATTTTGGCTTTAAGAGAGCCACGGCTGATGTTGCAGGTTGTCATTTCTTTCTTTGACAGGTCCAAAGGGAGTTTGAATGAAGAGTGTGTAGTCCTTCCACCATTTAATGGAGTTGCAGCTATTCCAATTGAAGCAACTGCTAGTGCAATGTATTTGATTTGTTGCATTTTAGCTAAAATAAGGTTGATGACAAAAGTCTTGCCTATCCCGCGGGTGCATGTAGGAAGCACAGCCCTCCTGTTGCATTCTCAATGCTTGAGGCTACTCCATTATAAGAACTCCTTTGGTCCTCTACCAGTCTGTGAAATATGACTATACTTTGATAAATCACGATTGTATTTATAACAGCACGAAAGTTACAACATGGAGCATATGTATTTTTCTAATTAGCGAATTAGTGCAGGACCTCGGATACTCGTTAGTGTCAAATAATGGGGTAAGGGGGGGCGGGTTGTAAAAGTTATCAAATAATTATGTGATTTATTGCAATAGCTTACAACTAATTATGAACACATTTGCTTCAAAAAAATAACCGATGGTGTAAGTTGGACATTTTCTTGTTACTGGTGAGTAAACGTTTAGAAAAGGGGTGTACACTGTTATGAGAATTCTCACTATGGTCTTATTGTCTTTTTCTACACCCTATAATAATTGTGTAATGGGCGAGAACATCACTATATTAAAAATTAAGTAATTGTAAAAATGAATTTCCAAAACTATTAAGTGGTCACATTTCCCTCTATGATAAAAAGGACGGTCATAATTACAAAGAAATACGTGATGTAGGTGGCTTTTACGTACATACGGCAAGGTGGCGTTTATAAAAAAAATAAAGCTTCTCTTTGTTAAAGAAAATTTTTTTTTTTTTCTTTCTGATTTGAGGAAAAATATTAGGTGCTGAATGGGGGGCCCGGTCCACATGATGCTGGAATATAAGGGGGAAGGAGAGACCGCAGAGTAAGCCAGATCTAATAAGCTGGGGGAGGATGTTGATCTTGTACTGAGGAATGTAGATTTAGAAAGCAAGAAGTCCGGGCCGGGTCAAGGCATCATGAGTTGATTTCTAGTATACACTTCGCTTTACTCAATATAAATTCACTCAGATAAAAAATAAACATAAAACTTACCTTGGGTGTGTTATTGATGTAGTGTAATAACCTTCTTTACCCACCGATCACGATCCTGTATCTCATCTAGATTATAAAGCCTGTGTCAAGATCTTTGTTACCCACTAATTATGACCTTGTATCTCATCTAGCTAAGCAGCAAAAAATACTTGTGTATGTTTGTATGTAGAATTTCCTGGCCTTTCCGTCGATATATGATTCATCAATGGATGTCCATTATGTCCTTTGTTATTACCATTTTATTGACTGCGAAGAAACAAATTCTTCTCTATCTGTGTGCAAGTCACGGGCCCTGGGGGGTTGGGCACTCCATTTCCATCCACACACTGCTATGTACATATCGCGTGCCCAGGTAATAAATCATTAGTACTGTTCTGTTTCATTGAGACCTCACAATTGGTGACCCGAGGAGTGACGGTAAACAGCGGTTTTGGCTTTGCCATTAATGGACTCACTATGGACACGCTTATTTTCAGAAGCCTTTAATGGAACCATACAGCAACAAAGTTTCGGCTTCTGAAAGCTCCTTCCTCAGAAAATCACCCACGCAACTAACGGACTAGTTACAGTATGTTCTGGCGTGTTCGAACAGTTTGGCCTTGCCATTTACGGTCCACATAGACCGTATCCAAAAAGTCATTAACGGAACCACACGGTGTATAGTTTTGACTTCTGATGAACCCTGAACACCACTAACGGACTTAATACGGGACTTGATTTGCGTTTTGGTGTGAGAGTCAAACTGACAGACACAGAACCCAAGAATCAAACCAAGGACCCACAGATCCTCTGCATCCCCTTCTCACCTCTGAAAGCCTTGATAACTCAGGCGATAAAGCAGCCGCCATTCTCGCATTAATTAGCCCTGAATTGGTGCGACGGGCCGCGCGTGACCCCAGGCGTATTTCAAAATACATGTTTTTTTCCTATAAATTATCGCTCGTGTCAAACCTGGGTGTGATCGACTTGCAGATGTTCACTTACAAGCTACGACCGTGTTCAGACCTGCCTACGTCTGTTTCCAGTGCTTCCCCCTTTTCTGAGAATCGCTCGGGTCGAGGTCGACCCACACGCACCATAAAGAGGTTAGAGATCAAAAATCAAATTATTACATAACAATTTCTCAATGAACAGTGTGCATAGTCATGTGACTTTGTTGTGTTGGAAAGTTTGGTTGGATCGTGTACCTATGCCATGTGTCACCATCCGAGTGGCTGGGATGCCATATATCGCCATATGGTCCAATTTCCTTTGAGTGCCACTTTCTGGTTTTTTTGCAAAAAGCAAAGATTTTAGGTAAACATTGCATATTGAGTAGTATTCATTCTAATAGTGTATTGTAATGCTGGAATATGTCGGATGATGATGTATCTATAAAATGAATGCCTTTGTTCATGGCTAACATGCCGTATATGGCCATATGGTCCAGTCCCCTTCGAGTACCAATTTCTGTGTTTTTTTGCGAATTTCAAAGTTATTACTTAGCCAATTCATGTAGGAACGTGTGCATAATAGCAAACTAGTATAGTTTTTTTATATTGGAAAATGTTTAAGGATGTTTTGCGTATCACGTGCGTGACTCTGGGAGAAGCTGAGATGCCATATACCACCAATATGGTCCATTTTCCTTTGAGTGCCACTCTCTGTTTTTTTTGCAAAAAGCAAAGTTTTTAGGTAAATGTCGCATATTGAGCAGTAATCATTATGATAGTGTTTTGTAATGTTGGAATATGTCAGAGGATGATGTATCTATAAAATGAACGCCTTTGTTCATGGCTAACAAGCCGTATACGGCGTGTTACCCACCCATGAACAAAGGCATTCATTTTATAGATACATCATCCTCTGACATATTCCAACATTATAAAAACACTATCATAAATGATTACTGCTCAATATGGTCCAGTGCCCTTCGAGTGCCAATTTCTGTTTTTTTTTTTTTTTTTTTTTGCGAATAGCAAAGTTATTACGTAGCCAGTTCATGTAGGACTGTGTGCATAATAGCTAATTAGTATAGTTTATTGATATTGGAAAATATTTTACTATGTTGTGCATATCACGTGCGTGACCTTGGAAGTGGCTGAGATGCCATATATTGCTATATGGTCTATTTCCCTTCGAGTGCCACTTTCTGGTTTTTTGAAAAAAAGCAAGGTTATTAGGTAAACATTGCATATTGAACAGTGGTCATGCTAGTATAGTTTTGTTTTATTATTGGAATATGTTGGAGGATGGTGTGTTGTATCGTGTGCATGCCTGGGGCATTGGCTGAGATGCCCTTGCTGCCATATTGGCCGATTCCGTTCAAGTGCCTCATTTTGTGTTTTTTTGCAAAAAAAAATTTATAATAACTAAATTGATGTAGGACAGTGTTTATCATATAGCTAATTAGTATAGTTTTGTTTTATTATTGAAATATGTTGGAGGATGGTGTGCTTATCGTGTGCTTGACCGGGGCATTGGCTGAGATGCCCTTGTTGTCATATGGGCCGATTCCGTTCGAGTGCTAAATTTTGTGTTTTTTTGCTAAAAAAAAAATTATAACTAATTGATGTAGGACAGTATCACATAACTAATTAGCATAGTTTCGTTTTAATTATTGGAATATGTTGGAGGATGGTATGTTTATCACATGCTTGACCAAGGCATTGGCAGAGGACAGTGTTTATCACATAACTAACTAGTATAATTTTGTTTTACTATTGGAATATGTGGGTGTATGGTGTGTTTATCACGTGCTTGACCGGGGTATTGGCTGAGATACCCTTGTTGCCATATGGGCCGATTCCATTCGAATTGTCTCATTGCTAGTGTTTTTTTTTTTTTTGCTTTTTTTGAGTGCTCATTTGTAATATTTTGCTTTTTTTCAGTTATGGCTTCCAGGAGACAGAGACCTCTGGAGGATGATGCAATCAGTGCACTCCTCAATGCATTAGAGAGTGACTACAAGGATGAACTGTAGTTACAGACTGAAGGAGAGGAAGAAGAATCTGCCACCATTTTCGTTAAGGAGGAAGACTTAGATGACCCAAGTGGGCAAGCTGGCAACTCGGAAGAGGAGAAGGAAGAGGAGGATAATCCTCTTGACCTCTCCCAAAGGGATGTGGACGACGCCAATAGGTGGGGGGAGGCATTGGGGGTTAGTGGGACTGTTCCCATTGTTGTAACAACAACAACAACTACTACAACCGCCGCACCTACACCTGGCCCATCAACCTCTCGGCCTTAGGACGCGCTCACCTCAGTCGAGCTTAGTAGCAGGAAGAGGAGGATGGGTGACTTCCAGCCCGCCCAGGGAGCTCCTATCCAGCGCATTGGCCCTGAGGTTGTCGAAGCATGTGATGGGACCAAGCTGCGGAGAGATCCCAATGCCTCCCTACCACCTTTGTTCACGCCAAGGATTGAACCTGGGGGTCCCACCGATGTCACCGTTGGGGTGGAAAGAGTGAGCGACATATTCTCACTCTTTCTGTCTGATGTTATGCTACCGGAGATTGTCTCGCGATCCAATGATCGACTTGCCCTTTTGAGGGATAATTACCATAGGGCAATATTGCCCTCAGGGACATGGACCTAAGGGAACTAAAGGCATTCATTGGGATCCTGATAATGTCTGCTGTAAGATCAGACAATCACACCACAACAAGCGACATGTGGGATCTTCCGGAGGGCAATCCTTTGTACCTTTGTACAATGAGCAAGCGTCATTTTGCCCTACTAACGAGAGTGATTCGTTTCGACAATTCAGCCACCAGAGATGAGCGAGTGAGGACAGATTGCCTTGCCCCCAATCGCAAAGTCTTTGATCATGTGGTGGATAATTGCCGAAAAAATTACTCTCCAGGGCCTCATCTCACTGTGGACAAACAGATTGTTCCATTGAGGGGTCACTGTCCCTTCCAAACGTATATTCCCAGCAAGCAAGCCAAGTAAGGTCACAGATTTCCATTTCATTTATTTTCATGTAATTGCTTTTTTATTTATTCATAATTGTTTCTTTGATTATCATATAATATTTTCTTATTAGGAATAAGAATTGAAATATATCTTATGTGTTTATAAAATATAAAATATGTTATCTGTATATCTCTCTCTCTCTGTATATATATATATATGTAATGGGGGGATTCCCCCCCCATTATTCATTAGGTAAGCGTGAGCACGAAAACGGAAAGGCAAACCAACACACAGCATTACACACAGCCTCCTCTCTCTCTCTTCTCGGCCTCTCTCTTCCCTCTCTCTCTATCTCATCTAGCACCGACACCTCTCTCTCTCTCCACCTCTTTCTCTCCATTCTAACAGGTAATGAAAATGAGAGAGTCGCATCATAACATTAACGTTTATTAACAATGAATAAATAAATCAATCAATCAAGTAATCCAGTCTTACAGACTAAACTCAAAAAACCCGAATAGTACAATGTCGTGATAGTAATCATTAGTCACCAAAAAGTCTACACCCATCTGGGAACTCTTTGTCCCTCTCCATTCCAGAACCGTCTGTTCAAAGTCACGAGAAACACACTCGTTAGCAAACATAAGCTTAAAGACAAAGTTAATAAAATGGAACATCTTACAAGATATCAAACAAGCCATCCCTTTGGCTAAAGTAATTCAACTTGGCTAAAGTAATTCAACTCACCCATGCAGCCGGAATATCTCACTCACTATTCCAAAAAACACTTAGGCACCACCATCGTGGCTCTGCCTTCCTCCCATGAATCTTTGTGCAAGTCTTCCCATATACTTGTGTATGACACTTTTAACAGAAAGAGGCGCACACGCACATACGAACGCACGCTTCGTTAGCGCCTCGCAATTCTAGTTGCATCCAGTTTTCACAAAGGCACTTCGAGAAGAGTTAATAAACTCAGTACATTGACTTGTCGAACTAAGCATTTTTATCTCACGCCATCCCCCAGAAACTCATTCATCAGCTACTCTCGGGTCGCCGCTCCTGCACTGTTCTCCACATTCCATAGGTCACATGAGACACACAGACAATATATTATTAATCAAAAACCCTAGGCCTTACATATATATATATATAGGTATATATATCTATATATAATATATATATATATATATATATATATATCGTATATATATATATATATATATATATATATATGTTATACATACTAATTCGATTTATTTTGTTTGCTTTTTATTTGATATAATTTTACCTTTCTAGATACTAATTCTATTCTCTCTTCCTATAAGTGCAGCATCAAGCTTGTGTTGGCGTGTGATGCCGATTCGTATTACATGTGTAATGCGATTGTTTACTTGGGGAAGGACACAGTGAGGGTGTCGAGGGGACAGACGTTGGGAGAAGTTTTCACGACGGATCCTGTGCGACCTTTTCGCCGAAGGTCGCACAGTGATGACTGATAACTTCTTTACGGCTTTACCTCTCGCCTTATCACTTGCTGACCATGGCATGTATTTGTGTGGCACCATTCGGCAGAAACCTTATAATCCCTAAGGAACTTTCTGAGAGTGTGCTTCCCTCAAGGACTCGGTGAATGTGTTCACTTACGAACACAATTTCACTCTCCAGTGTCAGTAAGTCAGCAGGGACTAAGAAGGTGATGCTGTTGAGTCTCTGCATCGTGATCCGTCTGAAATCGAAAGATGTAAGACGGACATTCAGATGTTTTATAATTCAACGAAAGGGGGTGTAGACACATTCGATCAGATGTGTTCTACAGCAAATTATGTTAGTAAGACACGACGCTGGCCGCTTTGTCTTTTCTACGGGATATTGAACATAAGTATTGTAAATTCTTATGTTCTCTATACGTCCATGCCATCGGCAAAGAGTCCTGACTAGGCGAAGGTTTCTCAAGGAGCTCACCATTATATTTTGTGTTCCCCCAGTAAGTCATCGGTAATACATGATGACCAACTTGGCAAGGCCCCTGCGTATCCTGATGGCGGATACGTTTAGGCTGGCTGAGCTGGAGCAGAGACCTCTTCCTGCCATTGGCCACGTCGAGCTGCCCAAGCGTGTTCGCTGCTATAGCTGCCCATCTAGACAAGACCACAAGACGAACACAGCATGTTTGTGATGCAATGGACGCGTCTGCCTACAGTATCAAACTATCTTGTGTCCGAAGTGTCTTCTACGTAGGTAAGTTACATCATGAAACTTTATTTTTACTACTTGTTTGCATAAACACTATAATTTTAATCTTTATAAAATATATATCATCCATTTTTTACCCAAAATATGGCAATAATTTTTTATATTTTGTCAATATTTCCAAATTTTCGAAATTATTCCCTTTTCGAAAAATTTCGTTTTGGTCAGATATTTTTTATAGCTGCAAAATTATTTTCAAACATCCAGCAAGCCACCATAAAGGTTTCATGCAAATCTACGAATAATAGATGACTAAACAAAATCTCGGAGTTGACATACCCTTCTTCCATTTCAGGTAGCAAATTTGGCCGTCGCACTTGGCGTGGTCGGGTCCCCATTTACTGCACATATCCATTAGGTAAGTTGCCATACCGCTATATACTCTTGTTCTCTATAGAACTTGTGATATTTTCATGCATAAATATCATATCTTATAATGGTTACAGCCATTTTTATAAGAAATTTTCATGGTAAAATGAGGTGGTCAACAAATGACCATTACATTGAAGTAAGTTTTTTGGGTCATATTTTTTTTTTTTTTTGATGGCTGCCAAATAATGGTCAAACAACCAGCAATCCACCATAATAGTTTTATGCAAATCCATGCATAATTAGATAACTAAATAACACATTGAAAATTCCATTCCATTCCTCCATTTCAGGTAGGAAATTTGGCCGTCGCACTTGTCGTGGTAGGGGGCCATTTACTATACATATCCGTCAGGTAAGTGCCATACCGCATTATAATCTTGTTCTCTATAGAATTTGTGATATTCTGGTATATTTTCATGCATTTAATATCATCTATTATAGTAGTTACAGCCATGTTTATAAAGAAAATTTTCAATGGAGTTAAACACGAGGTCAACAAATGACCTTTACACTGGAGTAACGTTTTTTTGGGTCAGATTTTTTTTCTTCTGACTGCAAAAAAATAATGGTCATATATCCAAGAGCCACTAATAATATTTTTATGTAAATCCATGAATAATTAGATAACTAAAATAACGCCTCCAAATTGACACACCCTTCTTCCATTTCAGGTAGCAAACTTTGGCCGTCGCACTTGTCGAGGTTGGGGGCCATTTACTATACATATCCGTTACGTAAGTTGCCATACCGCTATATATTCTTGTTCTCTATAGAATTTGCGATAATTCGATAACTAAAAATAACACACTGAAAATTACATTCCGTTCCTCCCTTTCTGGTGGCATATGTGGCCATCAAGGTAGGTGTCGACTGCGGCCATTTTGTTGGCAGACCCGAGAGATAAGTTGCCATACCGCTATATATTCTTGTTCTCTCTAGAATTTGTGATATTCTGGTAGATTTTCACGCATAAATATCATATCTTATAATAGTTTCAACGAGTTTTATAAGAAATTTTCACGGTGAAAATAGGAGGTCAAAAAATGACCTGTAGATTTGGCCCCTGATATAACAGCTAACATCTTTGTCCAAATATTTTTACATAATTACGCCCTAGGATAATATGACTTTATTCTATAAAAAAATTTAGCCACTTCCTATTTCATTTAGGTACCCCCCAAAAAATCGTGAAATTTTGACTTTTTTTAACCAAAAACATTTACCCTTTTTTTCTCTTTTCAGATTTTGACCTCTATGGGTCCGATACCTCTTCTGGCAGTCACATATTGTAAATCGTAGTTTTAGGAAGGATTCTCTCAATTTTTGTGTGTATGTGGGCTATTTTGTATTTTTTGTAAATATTTTTGTAAATAATTTTTTTATATACTTATTTTTTTTAAATATTTGTAATAAATATTTAATTTGTAGATGGGTATTATTTATCTTTTCTCTAGTATATTATTATCTTTAAACTGATTTTAGAAACTAAAATGTACAGCAAAAATGAAGTTAGTGACTTTTGGCAAATTTTTCTAGACGTTCGGGTCGAGTTCGACCCACATGCACCTTTAACGGGTAACGATATAGCGAAACCTATCCAGGGTTAAAACTCCGTATCATGGTTCCTACAGGCCAATGTACATTTCTGTATAGCCAAAGTCAAGGACAAGAAATCAGAGCAGATATCACCATGATGATGCTGCCCGAGAAGTGTTTAATAAAATTACATCTAGACTAGACATGCCATCCCAGAAAGAGCCCAACACACCCTGGACCTGATGAACCTAGGACGCCTTGCCCAAGGACACCTGGGATGAACTACGAGGTCTCCTGACGCTGACAGACTGTGATGAATCTGGCAAAAGAAGGGAGATCAGCCTATCACGAGAAGTATTCCTGCGCCGCCTTCTTCAGGGTGTGCGGGCACAAATCACGGAGGCAGCCAAACTTCAAATGGAGAAGTTGGTGAACGTCACGCATAAACTCCACGAACCCACCAAGGTCTCCAAGCACAATGCAGCACCCACAGCTTGCAGCCTGATGGAAGAGAAGGTCGAGGAGGGAGATGCACACACAATATACAGAAAAAAGGTGCCTCCGCAGCAGCAGAGGCCGTGGACGAATCCAGCCTGGTGTTATTTCCACCTCTGATTCAGGAAAAAGGCCAGATTCTGCAGAGAGTCTCCCTGTGGGTTCCCAAAAAATGCAGAGGGTAGTCACCCATAACAGCAGTGGCCACAAGCAACAGGGTATCCCAAACAGTGGGATTCTTCATCCACGACACAAACTCGGGGTGCTGAATGCTGGTAGGCACGGGTGCCATGCAGTTGGTCTTTCCGCCGTTTAAAGAGGACCACCCACCTAACGCCACAGCTGCACTAGTAGCCTTAAATGGAAGCCCCATCCGCTGCTATGGAACCCAGACTCACAGAATATCCATTCTGGGTCATAAGTATGAATGGCCCTACATCGTCACGGACATCAGGTTCCTTCTACCGGGCGCCGATTTTCTGGCACAACATGGACTGCTGGTGGACGTTGGCTGTAAATGGCTTCTAGACACCAGAACCTTTGTTGCTAACCCCCGCTCACTGCCGGCCTGGGAATGCCCACTGTATGTGCTGCTGCGTCATCCATATACAGCGCCTTCTTTCACAAATTCCCAGACATCTTCAAGGGGGAGCTACGCCAGGTGCCAGGAACACTCGTCAAGCTCGGCAATTACCACCACCTCACCACGACGGGCCCACCAACGCATGCCAAGTTTTGCTGCCTGCCACCCAAGAAGCTCTAGGATGCTAAACAAGTATTCGCAGAAATGGAGAGAATGGGTATTTGCAAGAAGGTGTCAAGCCCATGGGTGCCCCCCCTCCACATGGTGAAGAAGCCAGATGGTTCCTGGAGGCCCTGTGGGGACTATCATCGATTGAACCTAGTGACAATGCCTGACCATTAACCCCTGCTAAACATGCAGGACCTAACAGGAGCCCTACATAACGCCAAAATATTTACTAAAATGGATCTACTTAAATCTTATTTACAGTACATCCTGATGACATTCCGAAGATGGCCAGCACATCATGCTGTTCAGAACATACACTTTCTCCTACTCCACCTTCGGCCTCAGGAATGCAGGGGCCACATTCCAACAACTGATGGACAGCATCCTGGGGGACCTACCTTTTTGTGTCTGCTATGTGGACGATATCCTGATCCTCTTCAGGTCCCCAGAAGAGCACCTGGGACATGTCCAGGTCGTGCTGAAATGCCTCCAGGAGAACAAGTTGATCGTCAGATTCAACAAGTGTTCCTTCGGTGTAGAAAATGTGGATTTCCTGGAACACGAGGTCTCCCTGACGGGCATCTGCCCCATAGCCTCTAAGTAGAGGCAGTAAACAACTTCCCTACACCGAAGACGGTCAAGTCCCTACAAGAGTTGCTTGGCATGGTCAGCTACTACCAACGATTTGTGCTGGACATCTCCCATATCATGTATCCCCTGACCAAGGTGCTGAACGGGAAACCGAAGATGCTGACATGTGAAATACCGCAGCAGAGGGCACTCGAGCAGACGAAGACAGCCCTTGCCACAGCCACCACCCTAGCCTAGCCTACCAGGACCCAACTGCCACCCTGAGACTTACCACCAATGCCAGTAATGTCGCCTGCTGAGCCATACTGGATCAGGTAATGGATGGGTCCCCCGGCCCACTCACCTTGTTCAGCCGTAAGTTGAAGCCACCTGAGACCCGCTACAGTGCATTCGACAAAGAGAACTGCTGCCAATCTACCAGGCCGTGCGACACTTCAAATACCTCCTATGTGGCAGCCCCTTCACCATCAGGACAGGACAACAAGCCTTTGGTACATGCTTTCATGAAGGCTGGGGATGCATGGTCAGCAATACAGCAGCGGCACTTGGCCACTATATCCGAATTCGGGTGCACCATCAGCTACATCCCCAGAAAGAAGAACCGGTAGCCGACGTTCTGTCAAGGGTTGAAACAAAGTCAGTCCACCTGGGCATCGACTACGAGGACCTGGTGATGGAACAAGCCACAGACCCTGACACGCCAGCTTACTGCACAGCACTCACCATGCTGAAGTGGAAGAACATGCTAGTAGAAGACTAGGGATTGACACTTCTCTGCGATACCAGCACAGGCTGCCCCTGCGCTCTGATACCAGCATCACAAAGGAAGCAGTTATTTGGTATCATCCATGAGGTCTCTCATCCATTCGGGACCTCGGGACGCACCTGATGATGGGCAAAGAACTGCATACCGTGCCAAGCAAGCAAGATCCCCCGGCACACAGAATCTGGCATTGGGGAACTTACTTCCCTCAACCACGAAGACGGTTCGGGCACATTCATGTGGATGTCATAGGACCTCTGCCCCAATCAAGGGGGGGGGGGGGGGCCCGGCCAGATATCTCCTAATTGTCATAGACCTGTCTACACCGGTGGCAAAAGCATATATAAGTACCTGCACAGAAGCCCCACTATCAAGTTAGATAAGCCATTTCGGTGTGCTGGAGGACATCACTATGGATAGGGGCTCTGCATTCCTGTCAGAACTCTGGGCCTCCCTGGCACGCCTAAAAGGGACAACACTCTACAGCACGACAGCATATAACCCCACGGCTAACGGAATGATGGAAAGAGCCCATCATTCATTAAAAGCAGCAATGATGGCATGGTGTACTGACGAAATTTGGAAGGCACAGCTACCCTGTGTCCTGCTAGGACATCGAACAGCACCAAAAGCAAACAGCAAAGAATCATTTGCTTGTGCAAACAAAGTCTATGGGGAAGCACTGGCAGTAATGGGCTAAATCTTTCCCATGGAACCAAACGACTGAGATACACCCCTCAGAGGACTAAGAGAAATAGCAAAGGAATTTGCGCCCTGCCAGAAGACTCACAGACAGGACACACAACTACACACCAGAAGGCCAAGAATCCTGCACTCACATCTTCCAGAGGGACGATGCCCACTGCCCAGCCCTGTCCAGACCATACAGAGCTCCATACCATGTCATCACAAAAAATTCCAAAGCCTACCCTGTCGACATCCACGGGCAGGAAAACTGGGTATCTGTTGACAGATTAAAGCCAGCTTTCCTGATGGATAACAATACCCGGGAAGAGATCGGCAGATGTCCGAGAATTCCTCCCCAAAACAAGAACTCAAGCGAAGGAACCAACGTCCTGAGACTAATTCGAGGTCGTCCCAGGGGCCGGATGAAAGACGATATCCTGGCAGGCCCGCCAGACGACCCAACAGTCGAAACTGCCCCACAACCTATATATCAAGAACTCAAGGACGGCTCCTGATACCAACAAGATATCGTGATTAACTGTACAAATTTTCCAATTATTCATTTTTAATTAAGCGTCATTTAATTATTCATAATTAATCCTTAAGAATTGTCTTGGGGGAGTACTGGTAAAGACCTTCTTTACCCATTGATCACGATTCATGATCTTGTATCTCATCTAGATTGTAAAGACCTGTGTCAAGACCTTTATTACCCACTAATCACATTCTTGTATCTCATCTAGTTAAGCAGCAAAAATCCCATGCATATTTTTGTATGTAATTCATCAATGTATGTCCATTATGTCCTTTGTTATTACCATTTTATTGACTGCTAAGAAACGCACATTCTTCTCTATCTGTGTTCAAGTTGTGGACTCCGTTTCCGTCCGGAAAATTTTAAGTTACGGCATATGCAGCAAGAGGCCCCAGATACCCGTAGTGGCCCATGCACTCTTTAGTTTGGAGAGAAATTATAACCGATTTATGAGTATAGCTAACAAAATTGGTATCCTGTTGATCCAAAGAAGATTTGAAAGTCCATAGAGTTATTAAATTATTCTATCTAGTCAAAGAAATTGTGAAAAATCTAAAGAGTCATACAAATCTTGAGATATGGGAAGTGGTCACTGTAGAGTAATAAGTTATTACTCTACAGTGACCTTTTGCAGTGATGTTTGACCCTGCAGATTATCGAGGAATCTGTTGGAATCCATCTTCATTGAAGCCACATTCAATAAGGAATTTAACTCTCCATCTCTTCTGCTTAAAGAACACGCTGTCCAGGTTAACAAGCTGTAACCCCGCCCCCACTCTCTGTTTTTTTATATATATAAAGGTCTGTCAACTTCTATTAAACTTAGTGTGGACTTGAAAATGTAGAATATACTATGACAGTTTTTCACTCACTTTTCCACCGTGCAATAAGGATAGTTTTCCAAAGCACGTGTTCCTTCGTGGTGCATTGGAGATTATATATATATATATATATATATATATATATATATATATATATCTATATATATATATATATATATATATGTGTGTGTGTGTGTGTGTGTGTGTGTGTGTGTGTGTATGATATATATATATATATATGTGTGTGTGTGTGTGTGTGTGTGTATGTATATATATATATATATATATATATATATATATATATATAATATATATATATATATATATATATATACAGTCGAATCACAAAACTTTCGCGTTATATCAGATTTGCAGGGTCGCTTCAAATCAAAATCCCAAATTGTTTTGCAACATTAAACCAGCATCGACATTATAGAGCTACCAATATATCAATATGCCTGACAGCTGCAGCTTTTTAATCTCAAACAGCTTCTCCCCGAAACGTATAATACGATATTCATTCCAAGCAGGCGCCTGTATGAAAAGTAAAACCAAAATCACATCCGATACGGATAACTCAATGGCAAAATACTTCCTTGGGCAATAGCATATATGGTCTGCTGAAAGCTGACTCGTCTGGGGCTAGATCGCTTAACGGTTCAGCCTTGGTCTGGGTCACGATATTTTAGCAAAAAAAATTTTGCCTCTGACTATAATGGTTTTAAATTGCAGAAAAATTCTTATAGTTAAATATATGGGAATATCTGCTCTATGTGCCTGGACAATTAGACTGGGTAATCTGTGTAATAGTAGAAGACGATTTTCATACGACAAAAAAGAATCAAATCAATATTAGTTTAGTTTCATGCAACAAAAGTAATCTGCCACCATCAAGGACTCATCAGTGCCAATTAAATCATTGTGCACTTATATTTTCATGACTGATATTGTCTGGCATAAAATGTTAATACTGGGAGGTATGTTAAGGGAATATGAAACCCTTTACAATCTGGTTATAAAGACTGAAAGATATTCCGAAACTTCCTTATAAATTGACCTTTCAGGGATCTTTTAATCTGACCAACCAGTTCTCTTTAGCATTTTTAGATTGTCATGCTGAGAAAGCTCTCATCTTATATTTGGACTTCCACTTCCTTGAATACACAATCCAAGTGATGAGCATCTTTCAGGTTTTCGAAAAAGCTGCCGGTAACAGTTGCTTGTCAGCTTCGATTTTTTAAGGTTCAGCCGAACTGAGTCAAAGAAGTTGCTGATAAAGATGGCGGAGCCAATGGGAATGAAAAATCAATTATCTACTCACGTTCTAGGAATTTTAGGAATCAGAAGAGCAAGCAGAGCGTAGTATACTTGGATACCGTTATTTGTGAAGGAGCTTATGGATTTAGAATGTATTTAAAGTAATATATGAATTATAAGTAACAAAAAGTTCAAGAAATGGAGATGAGGTCTCACGCCAACAAATCATGCCAGGACTCCGATATCCTGTACGAGATTCTCGAAAGTCTGCGTTTTGGAGCTGACGTTAAACATACGCAGCCGATATCACTGAAGCAAATCCCCATGGTTACAATAATCACGGCTGCGGAAGTTTTCCTTCAGCCCTTCCGCTCTACATCGGCAATATAAAAAAAATATAAAGCTGATTTTATAGTATTGCTGAAAACTACAAGTTATATGATATGCACCCTTTTACATATTAGTTCCGGGCTGCATGACCTGTAAATACCCAAACACTCATAGGAAGTATAGTATAAAAAAAAATAAGATACAATTTTGGGAATTTTTTGGACAGTGTTAAGATATGATTTTAATATGTAGATCAGTTTTGGCTTACAAGGCTTCATGGTCTATGGTTTGGAGTATATTAATTACGGACGGAAACATTATTCCATAGCAATTAAAGCTTAATAGCAGCCATCTCACCCCAAAACACGTAAATTAAGTGAGAGAGAGAGAGAGAGAGAGAGAGAGAGAGAGAGAGAGAGAGAGAGAGAGAGAGAGAGAGAGGAAATTCCTGAGTGTATCTTTATCTAAAACACTATATCCGAAGAGTATATAAACCGGTTACGAATCAGAGCGGTCAATATACGATGCAATAAATCAAGCGATTGACATGCCCAATATGATCCCAATAAAATGCAAATCGAAAATTC
>NC_061087.1:36073883-36076383 GCF_015104395.2 Macrobrachium nipponense | reverse complement strand
GTGGGGTCAGGAGGGAGCTGAAGGATTTATGGTACTTCTTGCACGCATTTGCCACACGGCAGTAATCAGTGAATAGTCTAGACTGTTTCTCACATACAAGTAGATTAATTACTTTGCTTTGATAGTGAACAAAGATGACAAGTTCGTGGAAGGTGAATACAATGCAGAGAAAGTGTCGAGTAGATTGCTAAGAGAGTTGTGGAAGTGGGGGCCTTTGAACAAAAAAAGGTGCCTGTTATTGGCCGCTAGGTATGAGGCTCATCTGCCTGTTAGGAGCCAGCTTTTTTTAACATTGTGAACGCAGCACTTCAATATCTGTTGCAATAACTCAAGACAGTTTATCAGTATATCAACTATAGTTACTTCCTGGTTACCTGTGGGTGAGTATTATTAAGCACTATCACCGGGTTAACAATCAATAATATAATGGCTGTCCTCACACAATCATCGACACACACTCACGCATGTGTGTGTAAGTATCAATGTATACATACACATGCATGTATGTATACACTGATACTTGCACACACACATAAACCAATACACACACACACACACACACACACACACACACATATATATATATATATATATATATATATATATATATATATATATATATATTATATAAATGTGTGTGTCTGTGTCTGTGTGTGTTTGTTTGTATTACAGTAAAATGCATGTTTTTATATATTCTATAACATCGTATTCTGTATGTAAAGCATACCAGTTTCCATCACCCTTTCATATAAAATAAAGACATTGACGTTGAAAGGTCCAAAAATTTTATCTTTTATATGTCACTGGCTAAAAACAAGGAAATGAGAATATCCGGTTTACACATATATGTATATTAGATAGGCTTTTGTGAAACTGCTTTTCAAGTATTTTACAAAAGCACGCTGTATTTCATTTCTTCCCGTAAATATTTTTGTTCCAAATAAATGCTTATTCTCAACTGGAGTAGTATCATTATAGGGCCCTTTTCAGGAAGTTAAAGTTTAGGTTATAGCAGAAAATAAAAGCAGAGTTAAACAAAGGTTCCCAGTTTTATTTATAAAAAATACAGCATTATTAACGCTCGTTCGAGATTTAATCTAGAAATAATACTTGTAAAAACTTCTTTATTACTTTCCTCGTCAAGGTCTTTCTTTTCGAAGAGATATAATGAGATTATTTTTTGTATCATACGCTTTCGTTCGTAAACAAGAGAGAGAGAGAGAGAGAGAGAGAGAGAGAGAGAGAGAGAGAGAGAGAGAGAGAGAGAGAGAGATTGGATAATATTTTTCACACACAAAAATGAGAGGGAAATTTCGAACTGCTGTATTTCATTCCCCTATAGGCGAGCTATACTGAATGTTTTCTCACAGGATGAATGCCAGTTGCGAGACAGCTAATGCGTATAACTCCCCTAATATTTTTTTTTACTTGCAGCTACGCAAGACTTGTTACAAACACTAAAATTAAATTTCAACATCTTTGTGCTTCAACTCGAATGGAAGTTATTTGTATTATATGTCCGCTATTTGAAAGTTGTCTATCTCTTTATTACATTTTTTTTTTATTTCTTGATGTTCAAAACGTCCTTTCCTTATCCTTTTATGAGTTTTCAATTCAATAAAGCCTTAACCGTTTTAGATATGAAAAAATATTACTACGATAGAAAAACCCTAATACTTGCAGGCTTAGATAAATATCTCTACATGAAACTAATTAATCTAATACCTACTTATGTTTTTACTTTCTGATGATTTCCTTGAAATCTTTTCCTCTGAGAATTCTGTTTACCCGAGTTCTTAAAATTTTTTTATATTTTCGTTGTTCATAAATACAAATCATGATCATGCCTTGCATGAAAATTTCTTATAATAAGCTTATTTTCAAGTCTAGTGTAAAGGAAAATTCACATAATTTTATATTAGCAGATAAATTACTCTTTCAAAAAGTTATACAAAGTCAGCTAAGGTTTAGAATTTAGAACTGTAGATTACCCTGTCTTTTCTGTTACAACCTAACAGTTTTTTCTTACCTTCGATTTAATATCTACATAACAGCTTCTTGTCGAACCCTTGGTAAAAAGCTCTAAAGGGCTCACTTCGTCACAATATTGTGGAACCATGCCAACCTCGCATGCCCTGACCAAGGTCTGTTTCCTACTGCCTATGTCAGTAAGAAATCTCTTGCAACAAGTGTGGTTTGATGGACCTGCCCTTCCTGATGCTCTGTTCACAGACCGATAAAACAAAAAGGATGACAGCAATGGTGCTCATAGTGACAGTGATGAAACAATCATTGTAGATTCAAAAGATGTCTATGTTGATACAGGGTTACATCAATCCTGACCCATCCGATGCCGATGCATGGAGTGAGGATTCTGACATGGATTTAGAGGATGGGGAATATTAGGATTAAGACTGAATGATTGTGGTAGTCTTTACATGAACACAGATGCCGAATTTACTCATTTAGATATGCAAACCTCTGGGACTTATTTTCTTTA
>NC_061087.1:36043883-36066383 GCF_015104395.2 Macrobrachium nipponense | reverse complement strand
ATTCATAACACAGTAAGGAAACAGCACACGAGCCACGCAGATGGTAAGGTTTATCATTATTATTATTCTTATCATTATTATCAACATTGTTAGCTTTAAGGTACGTTAAATAGTTATTTTAGAAGTGTATAAAATAAGTGTGTTTCTCACAGGTTAAAGATATTCTTGTGTAAAGGCGAGAGCGCTAAAAGCTTTAGTTTTAGCGGTGTGCAAATTTATGCCCACGAATCCTATGTTAGCAAGTATCAGCTTGAAGCTCGCACGACACAAGCCAGTGTGTGTAAGATAGATGCCGGAAAGTGCTAGTTAGAACTAGGAAGTGCTTTGCCAGGGATTCATTGCATGTATTAGCTAGCAAGATTAGCTAGTTAGGAGTATTTTCTACTAATAGTTACGGCAAAAGAAGTGTACAATTCTTTTGTTTGTGATATGTTAAGGGAATTCGTTTCAACTTAGCTCAATCCAAGTGTTGGTAACCGCAAGTTAGCTCGCTTAGCTTCTCAGCGCATACGCGGATATCACCTCTGCTAGCCATCTCCACTCCCAAAGCAACCAGTTTCACAACCTAAACTTATCTTAACGATTGCAGTAAAACAAAGTAGATTTTGATGTTTTAACGTAAATAATATCAATCTTCATATTAGCATTTATTCATTCTGCCAGAATACTTAATGTTGTTTTGCTTTCAATAACAAATTAGAATTTTGTTGTTGTTAATCACACGCTCTTTTACAGCGGTCAGCTGTTCACCACCACCGTTCACATTCACCGTGCTAAGCTCACCCTCCCGCACATTTCACTTAGCACTGTTCACCCACTCGCTGAACGAAAGTTTTCATTTCACTTCATACTTAACGTAACCTCATTTACAAATGTTTGCTAACATCTTTTCAAAATCATCACCGCCATTTTCACTTGTCATAGGGAGCTAGGTACCTCACGTAAAGTAAACATAAATCTTAACAAATTACATTAAAAGAATTGTTAACAGAAACGTGTCATTGTAAATCACTAATCGTTCTAGTGCAACAAAGTAACGTAAATAATCGTTCATTGCTAGTGCGCTCTCTTACCAAATAACTTATTCCAAAGTAATTCTTTCACTAAACTTAACGTAAGGAAATCATTCAACGCCAATTGCATCATATTAAACTGAAATAATTAGTTCAAATAAACACAAAAGAGTTTGTCATTTATCACTTCTTACGCTCTCCGAGAGAGAGAGAGAGAGAGAGAGAGAGAGAGAGCCCATTATTCAAAAAGCCAAGAGTACTACATTTATTACCTACACAACGAAGCATTAACATTATTTTAGTCTCTTGTGACTTTCATTTACACTGAGCGTGATATGTACGCTCCCGTGTCCATTGCAGTCTTGCAACCATTATTTAATATACTGAGTACTTCAGCCAAGGACTGAGCCCTTTTAAATTACCACCACCTGTCATTGGCCGAGTGGTCTTTATCATTTTCTATTACAATAAGACTTGCATATACTGCAAGCACCAATTGTACATAGAGTGCCAACGCAACCCCATTACTTCCATACAAGGAAGCCACTACCAGGCTAGGACTGGCCACCACCAGTGCACATCAGGCCCTACCATTATACAGTGCCACTAATCCGCGGCACTGTACATCGACTAGGCTGCTGAAGTACTCCCCCTTTTACTTTCTCTCCTCCACCGTTACACTCACGAACAGAGTGCCATTTCCCTTCAGTATTTTTTAGTATACTGCATTTAGTGTCGTCCCACAGGACACACCAGCATAATACCAGTGTCCAAGGAACGCCTCCATAAGTGCAGTGCACCTGAACAGGACGCACAGGTAGCCATCCAACTGCGTATCCACTATTCCGGAATGCCCATTCACTAAGTGTTTCCGTGCATAAGGATAATTACTCATTCCGGAACACTCAACCAATGAATGCCCCCATAAGTGCCACTGCACCTGTGCAGGAGTACAGGTAGCCATTCAACTGCATATCCGCCATTACGGAATGCCCACTCATTAGTGTTTCCGTGCCTAAGGATCCTTACCTTTCTGGATCACTCAGCAAAGGAATGCCTCCATAAGTACCGTGCTCCTGTATAGGACATACAGGTTACCCATCCATAGAATATCCCTCATTAGGATCACCCAATTACCTGTGTATCCGCCAGTCTGGAACGCCCATCAGTGTGACCGCTACACAGCACACTCCACTATATTTTCACCAACTTACGGGATACTTCCCACGTGCCAAAGAGCACCAAGTCTTCTAAGACACATTCCCATGTTCATCATGAACATTTCATCATTTGCAGAACCCATTTCTAGGCGAGTTCCACCTCACCGAATAGGTACTCCCATCCAGGACTATTCCTGGCCATCATTTTCACATCTGACTGAGCCTCTACTGTACAGCCTAAAGAAAATGTCTTCCCCTGCTTCCCACCAAATCGTAGCCATAGAGCTAGAGAGGCTCCAAACCCTTATAATTCGGGGCAAGGAGGGTGGTTATAGTGAACCAGCACTCGGCCAGTGGCTGAAGGCACAGCAGGATGCCGCGTGCCATTGAGAAAGGGAATAAAAATGAAAGCTGAGAAAACCAGAGGAAGAAGAAAGAAAAGCAAAAGAAGAAGAGAGAAAAGGAAAGGAAGGAGAGAGAGAGAGACGAGAGAAGAAAGGTGGAAGCATGAGTTATCTCTCAAGGATGAAGAAATAAAGCTGGAGAGGGCACGTAAGGAGAGCATCGAAGCTCGAGCCACTCGGCAAGCTTCCAGCCCTACACCTACTGTGCCTAGCAATCCCACCGTCTCCTGCCAGCCTCTTGCCATTTCACCGCCTACCTCCTCCACTTTGGGAGAGGTGAGCATGCCAGTTCACCCCGGACTTGTTCCCGAGGGTGACCCAAAGGAGGAACCACTAACCTCCCCACATCTAAACACTGCCAGAGCAGACTCTTCATCTGTGCCAGAGCACACTACAAGCCTTGAATACCCCACAGATTCACAGCCTGTGGTGCCACTATCATCCAGTGCCATGGAAGAAGTTCTGGAGAAGATTATGCCGAGACTGTGGCCACAAGGATCACATGTCTGCAAACTTTGGAGGGTGCGCCAGCCATATTTCCGCCATCGCAATGGCCATCACCAATTCCTCTTCACTAGGACCCCTGGCTAAGGGCCCCATCACTGTGGCACCCCTCCAAAACCATTATTCACCAAGCCTTTGATGACTCTGGTGCCCAAATCTCCTTAATACTGGAAGACAGAATTCCCCATGGGGTCTAGTGTCAATAGGCACCAACTAATCACAATTGAAGGCATCAATCACATAAAGTTGATCCTTCCCACAGTCCAATTGAGAGTAACAAGATCTCACCTTTCAAGAGTATGCACTCTTGCAGTAGCAAGCTACATTCCATGAGGTTACGACCTCCTACTGGGGCAAGACTTTAAGTCCCCTCATCTCCAATCAACCAAGGGCCCTAACCCCACAACAAACTACTCCAAAGCAAGGAGCCATTAAAATTCTACTTCCTCACGGAAGTACGGCCACCAACAGTCTCCCCCTTCAGCAAGGAGAGAGATTGATCATTCACAGTTCCGTTGCAAAACCTACAACATACTAGGGCACTCCACTAACTGGCCTGGGTGCCCTAGCAAGCAAAGAGCAGCAGACACTGTTCATTCTCCACAAGGCTTAGCCTTCCACAAGAGACAGGAGCCTCTGTCTCCCATCACCACGGGCACACCGATAGGTATGGCACGATCGGTACTCGTCCCAGGTCCATCTGACCTCAACTCTCTGCCCGTGCCACTTGGCAGTACTGAACAATGCCATGCTCCATCCAGCCTGGACGTAGTCAAGACAAACCTTAACCTCTGCGCCTGGCCCGAGCTAGTGCCGGTGCCCAACCTTAACTTAACCAAGGATCCTCCTACAGGAGATCCTCCAACAGGCATGGAGCTTAACGCAGCCATTGCCCAGCTCCAGTCCACGATTCTTCTTCGCCATCACCTCTGTCGGCCGAGGATGAACCTCCGGCAGACCTCACCATTACACCTTCTCTGGATGACCAGGAACTGCCCTACCAGGAGTCAGCCTGGAGTCTTACCCTTACAGCGGCTTTCACAGCAGCCGGAGTGAGGGCATCCCTTGCAGTAGGTTCTATCTTTACAACGGTCGCTGCAGATGCCGAAGTAGGGTGTTTACCTGTAGTCCCCAGGGGTACCACTGCCTCTGCTCCTAACGGCGTTTCTGGCCTTTCCCCAGAGTCGGTGCCTCCGTCACCTCCTAGGACTGGTGTAGCCAGGCCTTGGAGGAACAAGAAAGAAGAAGGGACGTAACAAATTCACAAACTAACTCAAGAGCCACATGCTCTCCTTGTCACCTGTGCCCTAGGTACAGTGTCACATTCATTTGCAGAGTGATCCTAGCACTTACCCAGAGAAGGTAGCCAGCCTGATCTCTGCCAGTAGAATAACACTTTAACCCCTAGAACTTGTACTACTAACCCTCACCTAAATGTCATAATTACCTCATGAATTTAGCTAGAAATGGCAGCCATCTTACTCCTAACATCAGCTGACTTTAGGAGGGAAACTCAGAATAGGCCAGGCATAGTAATTTCCGGCGCCAATCATAGTAGTGGGGTGAATAAAAACTTGTTAAGCATTAGGGACATATCCCAAGGGGAGTGTGTAGTTAGATCGGTACTTCCCAGGCCTATTCATAAGATCCCTTATTCTGTGACTCTTTCGCTGGCCGTATATCTGTTTCCATAAGGACCTGCTAACGGGGGACAAACTACCCCCCAACTCCCAGCAGTCACAACTGACATCGTTCTGAGTCCTGGCCAGTCTCTCAGAACGGACAGACGCCTGACTCTGCATGCCCATAGGCCTAAACTGGCGCACCCCATTCTCAGACCAAGCCGAAGCCAATCTCGTCAAATTACTCTCCATAAGGCTACCCAGGTACATCTGAGTTACATTCATATAGCCAGTTCTTTCCCTCTGAGTCAAACCAAGTCTCACACATTTCCAATTTCAATTCTAATTACTCAAATTAACCTCCCTTTGTACATTTCTGCCTAGCGGCCACATGCTACCCTTGTAACTCGTCCCCAGAAAAAACAAAACTCTTCATTGAGCCATTCTATTTCAGCACTAGAGTCCTCCTCCCCTTGTGTGTGATTGAAATTGTGCAAGAAGACTGCTTTTAAGTTGTTTGTAATTTGGAATTCGTTTCCAGATTGCCACTGCAGACTCTGTGCATCCCTGCATCCTTTCAAGCACTTTTATTACCGGATTTCATCAATTTGGAAACCAGCTGTGCACTAAATGTTGAATTTGGCCATTTTATCATATTGTGAATGTTAAGAGTAATGCAGACCGCACCCGGCGCTCTTTTCACGTGACCCATATGCATTTCACTTATCTCAGGCCATTCAATGTTTTCTTTGTAAATAAATGTAAATTAGAGCTAATAGCTGAAGCTTTTCAATGGCGACCTTGTGAACTCCTCAACAGTTATCTAAGGTAAGTCCGAAGCGCTCCATTTTCCTCTTTCCCCTTATGTGCTTCCTGTTGTGCCCTAAAAACGTTAATATATATATATATATATATATATATATATATATATATATATATATATATATATATATATATATATATATATATATATATATATATATATATATATATATATAGAGACTTGTAGGAGGAAGTACATCTCAGGTGGTCCTTAAAATACTTTTATTACAACGTTTCAAAACACAAAGGTTTCATTTTCAAGCTGTAAAGACATAAAACAATAAAATTAATATTAAAAAGCGCTAAATTACAAATAAAAGGCATAATACATTATAAAAGACAAGATAAAAAAAAAATTAAAACTAGTTAGCAGAACCAACCATCAAGAGAGAAAGGGAGGACAGAAGTCAGAAGGAACAAACCAGATATGACCGGCAACAGCTCACGTTAGGTAAAGAGTTGTCGAGGAAGACTGCGTGTTCAATGAGGAACAAGCTGTTTAATAAACAAGGATTCCAGAATTGTCAGTAGTTTGCCATTCGGTGCCCGTCCCAATATTTCAAAATCTTTGTATTGTATATTCAGCTTGCATTTATTAGCGTGTTGCCTGATATTAGAAAATTCTGGATTAGCAAGTTTTGTTACCATTCTATAGCTAACGCCCTTATGGCAATCAATTCTGACCCTCAGTAACCTCTGTGTGGATCCCACGTAGGTCCCCAGATTACATCTAGGCAATTAAACTTGTACACAACACATGAGTCATCAAAGGGTCAAGTTTATCCTTGAATTTAAACAAACTACCTAAACTGAGTGGGTTTGTTGGGATGATATTAAATCTAATAGCTGGTATATAATCAAATATGAGTTTTCTTAGTGCATCGTAGAAATTTTTGTCATGGATTAAAGGTACATTTGCATAAAATGGAAGCTTAGCACAGTAGGTAAGGAGACTTTTGGGATAAAAACGTTATTAAGAAGTTTACGAACATACCCGTGAAAAAGTGTAGTGGGAAAAATAATTGTTGGTAAAATATTGACGTAAAAAGTTGATTTCTGCGTGAAAAAATTCCCAACTAGATGTCAATGAGAAGGCACGATGAAGTAATGTGGATAAAGAATTTAATTTAAAACCATAAAAACAGTGACTATAAAAATTTGAACTAATCCTGTAAAAGTTCCCTTCCTGTAAACTGAAGTATTAAAATGATCATATTGTCGTAAGACTAAAACATCTAAGAATGGTAGTTTATTATCACTTTCGCACTCCATAGTAAATTTTATATTTGGGTGTGCCGTATTAATGAAATGAAGAAACCTTTCAGCATCGTACTTGGATTTAAAAAGCGCGAAGGTATCGTCAACGTACCTTTGTAGAATAGCGGATGGTAACTCAAAGGACAGGTGTCTAAAAATGCTCCTCCAGGGAGCACATAAAAATGCCTGCAAATATGGGCCCTAAGGAGAACCCATAGCCATACCATCGATTTGAGTGTAACAATTATTATTAAAAATGAAGGCAGTCCTGCACTGCCAGTTTGCAATAGTTTCTTAAAATCAGATTTATTAAAATTATAAAAAAAGGGAGTCAGTTCAGGAAAGATTTATTAATAATAATTTCAATAGTCTTTCACAGGTACATTGGTAAACAGAGACTCAACGTCATAACTGACCATAAAGAGGTCTGAGTCCTGGCTAAGTATGGCTTCTTTGAAGTTTAAGGAATTTTGATGTTATATTCATTTTCTGTCAGTGGGGAAAGCAAGGGGGGAACAAGGAACTTAGCTAACCTGTAATTCGGGGTATCATATGACGCTAGTATAGGTCTGATGGGAAGGCCTTCTTTCTTTGTGTTTTAGGAAGTCCATACATAATGCCCTAGGTATAACCGGTACTATAGAGAGAATGGTACTTTTCTTCAGATATAATATTTTTATCTTTAAGACACTTTAAAAATCTATTGATCCGATCTTCAATTCTATAAATGGTTGCAAAGTCTGGCTTACCTAGGAGTTTGAATTTCGTGTTGTCATTTAGAATGCTTTCAACCTTATTAACATAATCAGATTTATTCATTAACACAACACCTTGCCTTTATCTGGGCGAGTGATAACTATGGTGTCATTCTTGGCTAGTTTCTTAAGTATGTACAAGTCTTTTCTGGAGAAAAAAGGAGTCCAATGGGTTGTAAGTTTGTTAAAGGTATTTTGTGCTAGAACCTGTAATTTTGTACGTAATCCTGAAATGTCGAAATTAATGTTTAGATTGATCAACCTGGAAAAAAGCGTTTCTAGTGAGCTATAAAACTGGTTGTAACTGGGTTTGTAACAGGGCAAACCGAAATCCAAACCGAAAGACAACAGGAATTCTTTCCCTCTTTGTTAGATTATAACTAGAGAAGTTGAACACAGTTTTCTTGTTAGTTGAAAATAGGGATATTGATACCAAGTTTAGACAGTTTCCTCTCGTGAACCAACCGGACATTTGAAACAAAACATTCCATATTTTTATTGAGCAAATATTTAAAAATAAAACAATCGACAAATGACAAATTATGAATAAATTAAATTCTTTATCCACATACTTAGCCAGGACTCAGACCTCTTTATGGTCAGTTATGACGTTGAGTCTCTGTTTACCAATGTACCTGTGAATGAGACTATTGAAATTATTATTAATAAACTCTTTCCTGAAACTGACTCCCTTTTTTATAATTTTTAATAAATCTGATTTTAAGAAACTATTGCAACTGGCAGTGAGGACACTGCCTTCATTTTTAATAATAATTGTTACACTCAAATCGATGGTGTGGCTATGGTTCTCCATTAGGGCCCATATTTGCAGGCATTTTTATGTGCTCCCTGGAGGAGCATTTTTTAGACACCTGTCCTTTGAGTTTACCATCCGCTATTCTACAAAAGGTACGTTGACGATACCTTCGCGCTTTTTTAAATCCAAGTACGAGGCTGAAAGGTTTCTTCATTTCATAATACGGCACACCCAAATATAAAATTTACTATGGAGTGCGAAAGTGATAATAAACTACCATTCTTAGATGTTTTAGTCTTACTACAATATGATTATTTTAATACTTCAGTTTACAGGAAGGGAACTTTTACAGGATTAGGTTCAAATTTTTATAGTCACTGTTTTTATGGTTTTTTAAATTAATTCTTTATCCACATTACTTCATCGTGCCTTCTCATTGACATCTTAGTTGGGAATTTTTTCACGCAGAAATCACTTTTTAACGTCAATATTTTTACCAACAATTATTTTCCCACTACACTTTTTCACGGTATGTTCGTAAACTTCTTAATAACGTTTTTTATTCCCAAAAGTCCTTCCCTTTAAAAAAAAAAACCTACTGTGCCTAAGCTTCCATTTTATGCAAATGTACCTTTAATCCATGACAAAAATTTCTACGATGCACTAAGAAAACTCATATTTGATGATATACCAGCTATTAGATTTAATATCATCCCAACAAACCCACTCAGTTTAGGTAGTTTGTTTTTAAATTCAAGGATAAACTTGACCTTTGATGACCTCATGTGTGTACAAGTTTAATTGCCCTAGATGTAATCTGGGGACCTACGTGGGATCCACACAGAGGTTTACTGAGGGTCAGAATTGATTGCCATAAGGGCGTTAGCTATAGAACTGGTAACAAACTTGCTAATCCAGAATTTTCTAATATCAGGCAACACGCTAATAAATGCAGCTGAATATACAATACAAAAGATTTTGAAATATTGGGACGGGCACCGAATGGCAAACTACTGACAATTCTGGAATCCTTGTTATTAAACAGCTTGTTCCTCAATTGAACACGCAGTCTTCCTCGACAACCTCTTTACCTAACGTGAGCTGTTGCCGGTCATTTCTGGTTTGTTCCTTCTGACTTCTGTCCTCCCTTTCTCTCTTGATGGTTGGTTTCTGCTAACTAGTTTTAATTTTTTTTTTTTTTATCTTGTCTTTTATAATGTATTATGCCTTTTATTTGTAATTTAGGGCTTAATTTTATCATATTGTAGTCTTTACAGACTTGAAAAATGTAAACCTGTGTTTTGAAACGTTGTAATAAAAGTATTTTAAGGACCACCTGAGATGTACTTCCCCTACAGGTCTTGCTATTTGTTCGATTCTAGTAAACCGCCAACTTCGAACGCCACCTATTATATATAGATAGATATACTATAGAGTATATACTATAGTATATTTATCATATATATACGAGATATAGATAATAGATATATATATTAATATATATAGATAAATATTATATATATATATATGTTCGATATATATATAGATATACATATATAGATATATATATATATATATATATATATTATATATATACAATATATTATATAATATATATAGTTATTTATATATTTATATTATAATATAATTATATATATATATATATATATTATGAAAATCCAACCTGATTCCTACCAGGAAATACAATTACACTGAAACTTGATGGCGGATGAGGGTCTGAAAAAGGATAAAAACTAAAACTTCTCAGGCATAAGGCCGATTTTACAGAGGAGGGAGGAATTTATATGAAAGCTGGACTCTAGTGTTAAAAGCGCTACAAAGGTCCAGGAACACAAGGGGCGGGGGACCGCTTTTCAATCCACCCGAACACATGGTGGGAGCAGTTCAGCCAAGGCGTTTAGAAATTTGCGCAATTGGTCAAGATTGCAGGCTTCAAGGATTTCCAATTCCTACCACAGCCAGTCACAGCGTTTGTCTGCAAATAGAGGACACAGTAATAAGGGCACACGAGGGCGAACGTTACTCACTACTTTCTTTCAATCAAAAGGCCACTCATGGGGGAAGAAATGACTGGGAAATTTACACAGCAGAAACTATTTTGTGGCTTAAATTCACTAGGGAATGTTACTAGTATCACAGGGGAGTAATTACAGAATTGAGCCCAGATGGCAGGGGAAATGAAAAACTGCACAAGTTGCCTTGGAAAAAAAAGGAAATGAAATACAGACAAAGGTAAAAACAACTCCCTGGTTGAAATGGAACTTCCCTGCAGTACTTTATTGATGAAGCTGGTAGTCTTCTCCTTGATGTCTCCGACACTATGGACTTTAAAATATACTTGGGGTTCCCCAAAGCATGAGAAGCCAGGCCCAGAAGTGGGTGGGGGGGGGGGGGGCGGCAAGATTAGCAGCAGCGTCTGGTCAGGAGCAAGGCCTCTGACCTGTCCTAGGTCTGGTGTTCTTCTGAGAGTGGGCTGCTGCATTCCAGGTCTTTTGAAATGGTGGCTCTGCAGGGGGTAATTCCAAGCACTAATGGAAGAAGAGATAGCTTTTTCAAGAGAAAAAGGGAGAATGGAGAGAATGGTTCTTTCCAAGTGGAAGGGGCAACTTGTATATAACATAGATGCATTAAACTTGGGTAAAAGACTATTTTTCCTTGGTTCTAGCTTAAAATCTTGAACAATATATAGATAATATATATAATATATATTAGGTAATATATATATAGATATATATATAATATATATTCAATATATAAATATATATATATTATTATATATATATATATAATATATATTATTTATATCTATATATATGTGTGTGTGTGTGTGTGTGTGTGTGTGTGTGTGTGCGCGTGTGTGGACGTTCAAAGGTGCAAAAAATTTGTATATTTCAAAAATCATTGCGAGAAAACAAGGAAGATGAGAATATCTCTTTTTTCACACACCAAAAGTCTCTATGAAACTGCTTGTCAAGATATTCACGGAAACACATAACATTTTGTTTCTTCTCACAAATGTCAGATGCTCTCAACTGGAGAATCAAAATAGGCTCTTTTTCAGAAAAGTTAAAGTTCAAGTTATAGTAGAATAAAATAAAAGTCCTCTCTGTTATTTAATGTGTTCGAGATTAAATCTAGGAGTAACACTTCTATACATTTCTTTATTTCTCTCCATGGCAAGGTCTTTCGATCGAAAAAGATAGAAATAGGGAATTTTTTATACAACAGTCTTTCATTTGGGAAATGAAGTCGAAAGAGAGAGAGAGAGAGAGAGAGAGAGAGAGAGAGAGAGAGAGAGAGAGACGAAAGTCTTGACAAAAAGATAAAATGAAAGAGCTTGAGATTTCTGTTGTCTTTCATTCGCCAAGGGAGAGATTTACTAGATGTTTTGCCTTTGCCCAAAGTTTTTAACTCGTAGAGGTTCATGTCACTGGCAAGAATTTCAAAGGCTTTGAAATTTTGATTATTTTCCAAATGCAGCAGCCTCGAACTTGTTAAAAAACACAAATGTTAATACAAAGACTCTGTGTTTCATCATCTAGTCGAAAGACTTCTGTTATCTCTTTGCGGAGTGATCTATCTCTATATTACATTTCTATTTTAATTTCAGTATAATTCAAATACTTTTCGCTCATCTTTTATGAACTTTAAAAGCAAGAAAGTAGAAGCGTTTTGGATACGAAAAATTAAGTAAGATTACTGCAATACATAAAAAGTAAAAACGTTTGCAAACTTAGGTAAATATTTCCACACGTAATCAGTCAGCCTAATATTTTCTCATGTGTTTATCTTTCTGACGTATCTTATGAAATCGTTTTCTTTATCAAATCTTTATACATCAAATACATTTAATATTTCCCGACAGTATGGAGTTTTAGATACTAAGAAATATCTGTCTCTTCCTCTATTGTAACCCTTCAACGGGAAATTAGTCATTATTGTTAGGATATATTCAATGAAAAAGATCTATGTTTAGAAGAGGATTAAGAGGCTTTTTTTTCTTTTTTATAGATTCTGGCACAAATGAAACTTTTGAGATATATATGATTTCTTTGAAAACAATTAATACTATGTCAGCTTACGATCAAAACCTAGGATCGCACGGGCCTTGCTATTACTACTTACTTTGTTCTAATCTGTAGTTTAATATCTACCCAACAGCTTTAATTTTATTCCTGACATGGTTTCTCAGACATAAGTAAGAAATAATTCGTAATAATCTAAGATTTGTTTGGTAAGGACGATAGTCAAGGTATAAATGATTAAACCAAAAATTTCTTTGTAGTTTTATTCTAAGTAAAAAAAAAATGAAAACTGGCGTTAATTTTTTTCACTCTAATTGCTGGGCTTGCAACAAAAGCTTTTGATCTGATTAGCGCTTCCGGGTTTTAGTTTTGAATCCTGCGACATGGAATGAAATACTAAACTACCTGTTTCTGACCACTCCTTTAAATATCCTAATTTCGAAGTATCGTATCGAAGTGCGTATGGGACTTCTAAATTTCCCTGAAACTAAGACGAGTATATCTCTTAAGTGAAATGAGATAATAGTGGAAAATAGTATTTCTTCTAAGAGCAACGGACATTAAACTATAGTACTGCAGGAGAGAGAGAGAGAGAGAGAGAGAGAGAGAGAGAGAAGAGGGCGGACGGGAAAGAACTCGAAGTGGCTAGACAAGACAGCACAATTTTTGAATGTTCAATAGCTCTGTTACTCGGCCACTCAGCAAAAATATTATATTGATTTTTTTTTACATCAGGCTTAGGCAGTGACCTAATTTAATTGTATATAATAATTCATAAATTCAAATGGTAATCTTTACGTTCCGCTGTTCACCTGAAAACCTATTATATACTTAGAGCAATTCCAATCTAATAAATAGGCTTTAGTTCCTAAGAATATAAATTTTTTACGCAAAATATTCATAGGAACTAATAATAAGATTTACTTTTAAAGTGGAAAATAATTGAGAGTGAATAAGCAGAGGATAAAGATCAGATTAGTATAATTATCCACTACATGGCGGAAAATGTAATTTCGATTAACACAGGTGACTTCAGAAGATGGAAATCAACGGCCATTGCTACTACAGTTTTAAGACTGCTGAATCAACAATGAATGACACGGTGCAAAAAAATTCCACTGCATCAGCCCATACACAAACCAGTACAGAAATTCAGCCACTCCGTTCTTTCAAAGTACAATAGTTAGAAATATAAACACTTCACTTTCTTGGTATCGGATATTATCAATTCAAATTATTCAAGATAGCTTAAGTATCTAGGTAAAACTATGCAGTCAGCAAACGATGTGGGGCTAAATATATATAAAAAAAAGAAAAACCTATATTATTTCCTAGTAAGAGAAACATACTGTCCTTATTATCCAGATATCAGTATTTTATGTTTCCATTAATGACCCTACAAGGATTGTAAATAAAAAATCTATAATCACGTTCTTTCCCATTATTTTACCAAAATTCAATAACAATGGGAGGACATCACAGACGAAAGACATAATGACTATTACTGAGGGTCATTGTAAACTTTTTTTATGTCCTGGGTAAAATCTTATATGGTTTAGATTTTTTGCAGTACCTTGATGGTACGTTTGAGTGCTTACACATGAGTACGCATATGCAAGACTTCAAACGTACACGTGCGCTGATACAAGTATATATACATACACACACACACACACATATATATATATATATATATATATATATATATATATATATATATATATATATGTGCGTGTGTGTATGTATATATATATGTGTGTGTGTGTGTTATTATATATATATATATATATATATATATATATATATATATATAGATATGTGTGTGTGTGTGTGTGTGTGTGTGTATGTGTGTGTGTGTGTGTACAAGGTGAATGAAAAGAAACTCAAAATTTTAAATTATCATTATTCTTAACGATAGTTTTCACAAGAAATGAATATTGAATATGAGACAAAAGCATGAAGTTTTATTTAAAATTTTAAATGGGCACTAGCATTCGCCTGGGAACCGCATCAACTGAATTCTCCAGGAGCTGTTGTGGGATGGAAGACAGTTTCTCGTATTTGCCTATCAAGCTCTTCCAAAATCACTGGTTTGGTGGGGTAGACTTGCTCCTTTAACCAGCACCAAAGACAAAAGTTCAAGGATGTTAAGTTATGGCTTCTGGCTGGCCACTCATGCGGACCACGACGACCCATCTATCTCCCAGGGAAGTTGGTATTCAGCCATTCACGAACAATAGCGAAATGTGGAGGAGCTCCGCCTTGCATGAAAATCAAATATCCCAAGCACTGATAACTGGCCAGATGTAAGCTTGTTGGACGAGTGGTTTTCGCGCTCGGCTACCAATCATGTGGTCCAAAGTTGGATTCTCGGCTCGGCCAATGCAGAATCAGAGGAATTAATTTCTTGCGATAGAAATTCATTTCTCGAGATAATGTGGTTCGGATCCACAATAAGCTGTAGGTCCCGTTGCTAGGTGACCAACTGGTTCCTAGCCACATAAAAATATCTAATCCTTCGGGCCAGCCCTGGAAGAGCTGTTAATCAGCTGAGTGGTCTGGTAAAACTAAGATATACTTTTTTTCCATCTTGCACCATGGTGAGGTACCTTCCGGCATTCAAGGATGAAGGGGCACACAATACTGTCCGAAGTCATTCTACATCATACCGTTACCTTAGTCAGATTCTACATTTTTTTCAGAGGTAATATAAAGATCTACTCCCGTCCAGTAACGGCAGTTGTGTCAGTTCACAAATCCACCGATGTGGAATACTGCTTCATCACTCCAGAGGATATTTTTAAAAAGATCAGAGCCAGTTTTCATACCAAGCCATCATCACCTCCCCAAACAACATATGAATGTTACAGTCTTAAGCAGAGAGTGTTGACAGTCGGGTGGCTCCCCAGCATGCCGTTTAAGCTCCTTCTTGAGCACAGTTCATACACAATGAAAGGAGAGACCACTCTCCCTTACTGCTGGTCGAATTGACTTTTTGGGGCTACGAGTGAACATTTCTTGAACAACTTGCACTACCTCCGGGTATCTGGAATTGGAAGGGCGACTGCTTCTTCGAGTATCAGTTACAGATCCTACAGCCATGAGTTTTGCATGACAATTCTTGATCGTCATTGCATCAACTTGAGCATGTCTTCCTTTAATGGTCAGCCACCATCTTTGCAATTGAACAACGGATCTCTATACTTCCTGGTAAGACGTCCAGCCATGATTGTAGCGGGCTTTTCCAAATTCCCAGTAAATTAAACCTTGAAAAAAAAAAAAAAAAAAAATATATATATCCTTAATATATATATAATATATATATATATATTATATTTATGATAATATATTATAATTGAATCCCCCTACATTATATAAATGAATTATAGATATCTAAAACTAGGGAGTTACTTTGCAGTTACCCCGTACAGTATTATACATACATGCATAGCGGGACACTATATTGTAAAGCTGTCACCCGAGAAGGCGCTTGTGATATGGAAAACATATTCTCAAGCTGGTTCATATAATTGCCTGGAATTTCTGGAGTCTTTCCGAACCTTCGAAATATCGCGGTGGGAAATAATCCTTGGCTATTCGTGACCGGTGTACTTGCTATTTGCTTCAACGCTTAGATAAGTTCGTTAATTGAAACTCATCTCGGGTTGACCAAAGATACTGGAATGCAGTGTAAGGACGTCATTCCCTAGGCGTAACTCCGGCGAGTAAGTTTTAATGAAGATTTCGCTAAGGAAGAATAAGAAAATGTCGTGTAAGGAGAAGTGTATTATCTTTGTCTGATGATACCTGTAATAAAATACAGTACTGCTACAGTTGTTTCACTGTTGTCATATTTGCTCCTACAAGTATAAAAGCTCCTCATTCCAATCACTCCACATGATGTCAAATTGGAAACAAGTAAATTTCAAGTTGAAAGTTCATTTTAATAATAAAAAAAGGTTGGGATGCAACATCGAACAACCTTTTGGATATGGCGTGGAAGTTTTTTATATGGTTAAAGTTGCATTTATATTGTTTTAAAATGAATCTTTAGGTTTAAATATCGGCCCGTGGAATGATGCCAGTTTTTTTTCTTTTTGGCAAGTAAAAAAAAGGAAAAGTCAGTAACTTATCGTTTCTCCATCTAAACACCTACACTGCGAGTAAGGAAAATGGAGGTTTATATAAATTTAACTAATACATGCTGTAAAGGAAATTATGAAAGCGCCCCTCGCCGAGAATTATGAAAAATATATAACTATAAAACAGTTTAAAATAAATCTTAAAATGTCGAAAACAGCTAAAGCAAACAAGGGGAACCTGTTCAAAAGTGTATTCACATGATAAACAAATAAAATCTGCAGCACTAATTTTCTTTGTTTTTATCATTATTGTGAAATTATATGGATGTATTTCTTTTCAAAACAGAATTCGTAGGAAAAGGAAATCCCTCTCCCTCTCTCAATTATTCTGTAGCACAGACTAGCAGATTTGAAAGTTAATTCTCTATATGAGTGTAGAGATAAGCAGGAAAATTGCATTCTCTCTCTCGAAGTTCTTTGTGAAGTTGATGTTTGTAAATCAAGTCTAGATTTCCGGCTTACCTCTTTCCAGCTTATAAAATTTCATTTTTAGTTTTCTGTAAAAGAAAACTATTGTGACGCCTTTGTCTGTCCTTCCACACTTTTTATGTCTGCACTCAGTTCTTAAAAACTACTGAGGCAAGAGAGCTGCCTATTGTTATGTTGATCATTTACCATTCAGTCATCAAACATACCAAATTACAGCCCTCTAGCCTCAGTAGAGGCAACGATCTGGAACAGACCACCATCGGGCCGTGGCTGAAAGCTTCATGGGCCACGGCTCATACAGCATTATACACTGTACAGAAACTGAATTTCTTCGGTGCAATTTTTACTTGTTTACTTTTTGCCTAAATCTCAGAGTTTTAGATATTTTGTTGTCGATGCGAGGATGCTATGAAGGAATTGAATGTTTGGAGAGATTCTTAATAATAAGAATGCTCTCTCCCTTACAAAAAGTATTTATAGTGAAATTTCTTTCCATTGTAGACCATCAGAGCGGCTGTGGGCAAGTTAATGAGAAGTGATTTTTAATCAATAGATAGTTCGGAACACTGGCTTCCCGAATTTTGCTCTTTTATTCATCTTTGGTTTCATCAGGGAGTTTCATTTAGGTCTGTTTGTCTGTCTATCCAGACGTCTAGATATTTATAATTACGCTATTTTTATTATTACTTATAGCAGTATTTTTATGGAATATCAAACGTTTAGGACTGTGTTGATGATATAAATTTCAAATATATCTGTCAGAGTTAGGTAGCTGGAAATGAAAGAGACTTACATGTCTATGTGATAAGGTGTATATATATATATATATATATATATATATATATATATATATATATATATATATATGTATTTATTTATATATTATATTCCGATTTATGTCTGCTGGTTCCTGCAACAATGCCTTGTTTTCTGACTACGACCAACGTGGAGGCCGATCAGCTTAAACAGAACCCCCCAAAAACACACACACACACACACACACACACACACACACACACACACACACACATATATATATATATATATATATATATATATATATATATATATATATATATATATATATATATATATATATACGCTCGCGGGAAAGTGAAAGGACAAATCGTAGAAAATAAACTTTCATATGTATTTCAAGACCTGATCACAGTAATGGAAAGGAGATATGGCTCAATACTGTTGCCTGACATCCGTCTATTAAAAAAAAACACATAAACCGGAGTAAAGAACAACTATCAATTTCTAGTATTTACAAAAGTAGGTATTATATCAAACAGCCCACTGTTCTGAAGAGTAGTTACTAAATTATCTTAAGAAGGAAAAGCCTCTTTTAACTTTTGGTTCTTTAAATATCTAATTTTTCATAACATTATTAACTTTATAAAATCCGAGACTGAGGGACTTCGTCTCTCACATGATTAAAATTGCCACTAGATTCGTTACATAGTACATTATAACGATGCTGGGAAATTTTTTGTGCAACAAGATTTCCCAGTCTGGCCTGTGTACTTTATCACAGCCTGCACTAGGAATGAAAATATATACATCCGTGTTTAGGTTTGTTCTTTATCAAGAATGTTCTGATACTCTCATATTTAAGAATATTGTATATATTAAATTATTTCAGTAAATCAATAATAAGGTAAACACAAAATATTCACAGTTTTAAACTCCTAACCGCTGAAAAAAAAAAAGTTTTTGCCTTCCTTAATGCAGTGTCTAAGAAAATAAATTATTTAACAACTTTTACTGATAGCAATTTTTTTCCATTTCCCCTTGTAAATACTCTGGGTCACATATTTTTAGGGCTCTAAGGTACTATTAAATACAGACAATTCAGCAGATGAATGATGGTAGGAGAAATAATGTGCATATTCATCAAGTTTGGTAAGTTTACGGTAAACTACATATCCATGTTACCACATCATGAATACATCAATGATATCATCATGTTTCATTGATAACATTAATTATATGAACCTCAGTCCCGGATTTCGTAAAGTTGAAAATGTTATGAAAAATTAGATATTTTATGAACCAAAAGTTATAAGGGCCTTTCTTTGTAAGTTCGATATAATGCCTACTTTTTACTTTTGTAAATACGAGCAATTGGATAATTATCTTTACCCTGGCGATGTTTTAATATGCTAATCTATTGTAAAAGCATTATATATATATATATATATATATATATATATATATATATATGTATATATATATATATATATATATATATATATATATATATATATACATATATATATATATATACATATATATATATATATATATAATATATATATATATATATATATATATATATATATATATATATATATATATATACATGTATATATATGTATATATATACGTATGTATATATATATATATATATATATATATATATATATATTATATATATATATATATATATATATATATATATATATATGTGTGTGTGTGTGTGTGTGTGTGTGTGTGTATTCAAAGTCAAGGGGGTGGAGGTGGGGGGAGGTGGAGTAAACGTACCAAACGGAGAACGTTGATCTGACTAATTACCTGGAGACAGGGCGAATTGAGACAGGTAAATGGGGTCCTGCCGGAGCATAAAATAGGAGGAAAAGATGTTAACTAAGGTGCTTAGTTTTCCACTTCAAGGGCATCGCGGATTGAATTGCAATGGGTTTTCCACGGCAACGAAAGCTCAGTCGAAGCAGAGGGTCCACAGCTATAAAACTCTATTCTGCAATGAAGAATGTCTATGATTACTTGGCGAATTAGCGCAATTAAGAGTTCGAGGTTGCACTGAGGGCACCAAGCATCCTCAGTTATAAAAACACTGTATTCCACTTCAAGGGCATCGCGGATTGTATGCAATGGGTCAACAGCTATAAAACTCTATTCTGCAACGAAAAAAGTCTATGATTACTTGGCGAATTAGCGCAATTAAGGATCTTGTTGCACTGAGGGCACCAAGCATCCTCAGTTATAAAACACTGTTAAATCACTTACAACACAAGTTAATAACAAAGTCAGATCTAAGTGAAATTTGCGTTAGGAAAAGGAAAACGTTTAGAAAAGGAAAAGAATTATGTGACTGTTAAACCTCAGATTCCTGGCACTTTACTTTATTCTGGAGAGATGAGTCTTCGTAGATGTACCAATATGGTGGTGGGGGGAAACTGGCAAATTAGCGCTGGAAAAGATGCTGGACTGGATAGTCAGCCTCGGGGGTCAAGCTCAGAGGGAGCGGAGGTCAGGGGGCAGTGACTCTGTTATCGCCACTGTTCCGTGTGTGTGTGTGTGTGTGTCTCCAGTCCTATTCATGCCTCCCGCTAGAATAATCTTTCCGTTCTCCAGTATGCCCATTTCCAATGTGGGTAGCTCTTTGATTGTGTGGCAGGCGACGTGACCTCGTGGTTGACCTAGGAGCCACGTGGTTCGGCCGATCTGGCTTTCACTTCTGGTGTTCAGGGCCTCCCACAGCAGCGAGATAAATGATTACTGTAGGTTCTTGAATGCGAGATTCTTGAAAAGCAAGTTGACTTGGGAAGGTATCTTGCATAGCAATAATGTGTGTGTGTCTGTGTGTGTGTATGTGCATTCTTGAAATAATTATTAAATTAGTATATAACACAGACATCGGTTTCACCTCCAATTTCTCATCTAGTACATCAAAGTGTGATCCAAACTCCAGCTTACTCGAGACGTGTGCAAGATTTTCCCAACACAAATAAGTTGTGAACATTATATTCCCAACTTTTAACGTAAATTAAAACTTGCCAAAATCTACGGTCAAATGGACCACTGTTTCACCAGCAAACATTAAAATGAATATGCTATATTTTATTAGAAATAATTTTTCTGAACTGTTTAACATGCACAATATTTAAGTTTTACATTTTCATTCTAATAAATAAATCATAAATATCCATCCTATTGTAAAATTCCTGTATCTTTAACTAAATGCAAAACATTTTTTAGACCTTTTTGGGCTCTCCGTAGACCTTTTTCCTACCACCCAACCCCCAAAAGAACAACATTAGTTTGTAGACTTACTCCCCGAGTAAGCGAAAATGAAACAATATGGAGTTAGCTTCTTTGATACATCTTTACTTCGAAAGCATTATTTTACACTTTAGCGACAAAAAAGATTAGAAGTGTTTTATTTTACTTTAGTTGAAAGGAATTTATTTATGGAAGGTGCATAATATAAATAAAATAAAATAGAAACTCTGTCATTCATGCATCAAGGGAAACTATTAATTTAGTAAATTCTCTCTTCGTTGTCTCCTTCGTCTGTTGCTCATTATGCAACAAAAGACCAAACCTAGAAAGGCTTCATTAGAGTAAGAAGATTACGCAGCTCTCCTTTTTAATTATGTACGTTGTTATGCTCGCCCACAATTCTCTTCGTATTTCAGAGTGATAAAAGCACTGCTGCATTTGTGTATTAAGAAGGTCCAGGCAGAATTCAGACATTCCATTTAACTGCTAAAGAGGTATAGTGGCTACTATCTCTCTGGGTTATTTTGTAATATATGGATGAGTTTAGTCTTACATGGTCCTTAGAATTTGTTAAGCTAGGATTCTATTTCACGATCATCTCATATTAAAGTAATGATAATGGTATTGATAATGATAATAAGTTAAGGGCTGACTGGTTTTGCATACCGTCTGTTATATATATAAAAAAAAAAAAGAAGTATCCATTCTGTTTAATCACACTGATTTCTTGTAATACTTCCATTTAAATATTCCTTACCAATAATGCACACATATTTTTTGTATAAAGGTATATTATCTATACTTTAGTTACTTAACGCGCTGCGTATCATACACACCCGGAATACCTATTATTCAAAAAGATAGAAATAGTTACAAGTAGAAATAGCCATTTAAAAAGAGGAATTAACATAAGACATAAATGTACATTGCAGGGCGGTGGAGGTGATAACTATGATTTTAATAACGATGCTGTAAGTAAACAATAGTTGATATGGGTCATGGAAATTCGGAGTAGGACATTAACATCTTCTTCCAGACTCAGGAAGAACTCCATACATGACGCCGCAGCGGAGTCAACAGTTTTATTAGTGAAAACATTTCTGTACATTCTACTGATTTTGTCTCCAGCTGTCACCTTTGACCTAATCGGTGGGTGGAATGGGGACAAGAAAGTTATTCATACGTTGATAGTCTCGCCCAATAACTCCACTCGAAATATTAATGAGAAACGGTGTGCTAAAACATTCTGGAACCAGTCATCAAAGTCATATCTAATTATATATATATATCTATATATTATATATATATATATATATATATATATATATATATATATATATATATGCAAAATAAAAACACTGTATCGTGCTTCTAAGAAATCAATAGAGGGATCCACAGTAATATCCTTGTTTATCGAAATACAATATATTTGTACAAAGCAGCTTAAAGCTTTCGTCCATCCTCCTGTGGACTTGATCACTAAGCAAATGAGACATGGTATTGGTGAAGAATTCCAAATAAACATAAACACAGACCAAAGAACATTAACAAGGTTATTTA
>NC_061087.1:36018883-36038883 GCF_015104395.2 Macrobrachium nipponense | reverse complement strand
GAGACAGCAATCTTCAACAACGCGCCACCCAAAACTGATGTGTCTACATTTCAAAACCCCGCTTGTTTCCGTGGGAGTCAAAATGATGACAATTACAAAAATGTTCAATATTACTTGAGCATTAGATCTCGTTACGAAGACATCCCTCTTCCGTCCTGACACACTCCTGAATTGGCGTTTTGTCATCTATACACAGTGCAGCAAAATCAAAATATGCATATGCTAAGTTAATGAATTATATTCATAATGGTGTTCATGTTATATTCTCAATACTCCATTTATATAATATATATATATATATATATATATATATATATATATATATAATATATATATATATATATATATATATAATCATATACTTTTCCGATTTCATATACATATATCGAGCTACAATGTCCTTTAATATCTAATTCGCTCTACCTCGGAATTAATATATTTTCATATATGCTTAACCGAAGGGGAATTTTTTCTCGATAATAGACTTGCCCCGATCCAGGCAAGTCTATTTCTGAGAAAAATTCCCCTTCGGTTAAGCATATATGAAAATATATTAATTCCGAGGTAGAGCGAATTAGATATTAAAGGACATTGTAGCTCGATATATATATATATATATATATATATATATATATATATATATATATATATATATATATATATATATCTTATATAATATATATATTATGTGTGTGTACGCCTGTGTGTGTGTGTCTATGTGTGTATGAGTGCATTTGTAAGTGCTGATTTTGCACGTTTGACTACATGTTCATTCAGAGCTATATATGTTTGCAATTGCGGTCTATGTCCAGGTACAACATAGGCAAGAGGCTTAAACGAAAACTAAAAATCAAATTATTTTACCTAACCTCGCTACAGGTTACTGACGTCATGGTTATTAGATTAAACCTCAATGCCATCCATCCCTTACAAACGGTAATTGACTGCCAAAATTTTTCAGGGGTAGCTGGGAATCCTAACTGATAGCTTAGGCTATACAAATTGAATATCATGGAATTCGATTTCTACTAATGGTAGACATTTTTCAGGCTTAGTTAGCAAGCCTTTATAATATTTTAGAGTAAAAATTTATGTTGACGCATAAGTTTAAATGTCTATGTATTACACATGTAGATATACTTAAAATAATAACATATATTTGAATTGCTATGACTAACTAACAAACAGCCAGCGGGAATCCTGTCCTTGCAATTCAAAATGGCCGACACTTAATGATTGAAGAATTCCTTAGCTTCTACAAAGAATTAACATACTAAAATTATATAAACTGAGATGGATTAAGAGAGTGTTTTCTTCATTTAAAGAAAATGGTGTCGGTTAATATTTACTTATGCAATGTGTGCTTCTTTCATCTTCATTAAAATACCAGCCTTCTGTTTATCTTATTGATTCCTGGATGATCCAGCCCTCATGTATTAACCCCTAACTTGTGGTATTTTCTGCTTAACAGCAACAACAACAACAACAACAACAAAATGCATACTTACCTTTCGCTGTTTTCCACTATTATCCATTTTTCTTTTCCAGTTGATTCATCGATAATGTTCATTTTTTTCATAATATCTTTCAGTAACTCAGTAATGACATGACAATTTTTACACTACTGAAGCTACCTGTAAAAGGTACGAGGTGTCAGGTGTTAAACATTACTTTGTTATTTTAAATGCTGAAGTTGACTGATAGATTTCATCGTTCCTGTGTAAAATAATGCTTTAACGTGAGATACTTCATTTTTCCCCCCACCTCCAGCATAAGATTTAATTTAGGGCAATTCACGTGAACTGATTCCATTCATTTTATATTTGTCATCTGTATCTTCAAATTAACAGTACTTCCCTCGCTCTTTTTTACAGGTATTTCCCATAGGGCTCTGTTGAGCTCATTATGATAGAATTTACCTTCACTTAGACGGCAACGCAGCAGAAGTCATGTTACCTTGTTTTACATTTACGTTGTGGGAAACTGCACCCCTCCAATACGAGTCAAATATCCCCGTGCAAATTCATACAACACCCTAGCGATAATATATATATATATATATATATATATATATATATATATATATATATATATATATATATATATATATATATAAGGGAATACCACAAGAAAATGATAGTCAGAAATCCAAGCGCTTTCGTCTTTACTAAGACATTGTCAATGTCTTAGTAAATACGAAATTTAGGTAGCAAAATACTAAAAAATTTTACGATGCACAACAGCAAAATGTCATTATACCGTTATCATTTTAAGGAAGATTTATTCTTAAGAGGGTAACGTTCACTAGACAACTGGAAGTAGTACCTACCTTAGAACATAAAATGATCTTATTTGTTTTCCCTGTACAATGATTAGAAGGATTTGGTTTTACATATAGTAAAATTATTATTACCTTGATGCCTGGCCAAGGATCGGCGTTCGCATTGCTAATGTTACCCTTTGTAATTACAGTTAACCAATTATATAATACAAATGTATGGCCTCGGGATTTTGGTTTAAATACTAACATAGACAGTCGAATTTGACCATTCTGCCTCTCTCTCTCTCTCTCTCTCTCTCTCTCTCTCTCTGTAGTTCCTCGTTGGACAAGTGGTTTTCCGGCTCGGCTGCCAATCCGGTGGTCCGAAGCTCGATTCTCGGCTCGGCCAACGCGGAATCAGAGGAATTTATTTCTGGTGATAGAAATTAATTTCTCGATATAGTGTGGTTCGGATCCCACAATAAGCTTTAGGTCCCGTTGCTAGGTGACCAATTGGTTCTTAGCCACGTAAAAATATCTAATCCTTCGGGCCAGCCCTAGGAGAGCTGTTAATCATCTCAGTGGTCTGGTAAAACTAAGATACACTTAACTCTCTCTCTCTCTCTCTCTTTCTCTCTCTCTTTCTCTCTCTCTCTCTCTCTCTATATATATATATATATATATATATATATATATATATATATATATATTATATATAATATATATAATTTTCCATGTGGGTTGTTTTTACAAATATCACTGAAAATTATAATCTACTCCCTGTATGAAATATTCTGTCTTTATTAAAATGCAGCATTATTCAGCGTTCACTGAATCAAGTAATTTTTAAGTCGGCACGTACTATTATTAAATTTGATATTATAGAAAAATATTTCATATACCTCGTCCTAAAAATCATTCATCCGTGCTATATTATGTAGCCAATAAACATGTAGTAATAAAAAAAATCACAAAACCTGAATTCTCCCGGGAACCGTGAACAGTGTTATAATATGAAAGTTTAATATCGCCCTTCTATGAGTAATGACCCTGGAAAATTATATTTATACGCTGATCGACCGTAAACATCACGCAATATCTTTGAACCTGTATAACTCCTGGCGAGGGGAAATAGGCAATAAGGAAATGTAAGAGATACAAAAAAATTGTATGTGAAATGAAAACTGGGGAAAAAATGGAAACCCTTTTTATTACACGAATGAAGGTCGTTCCTGAATTCTAATCTTTGACACGAGAACGCATGGTATCATTAGGCTTATAAGTCGTGGAGTTTTGCTTATTTTGATAAAAATATAATTCCTAGTTCCTCAGCCATGGACTGCTTAAGCATAAATCCATCTCTATTCAAATACCTCTTGGGAAATAAAAATCTTATAAAAAAGATTCTTTCTACATCCAAGCTGAGCAATAAAAAGTTTTCTTTTTTATTGCTGGAGTCACCTGGGAAATTGAAAACCATTCTTGATATTTACAGCCACATAAAACCCAGTTCATGAATTCAGCTAGTGAATATCTTCTTTTAACGAAGGATTACTCTCTTTTATCCCAATTTCAATTCACAGGCGAGCCGAGTTCATTGCAAAAGCTGAGAGGAAAAAAAAAAAAAGAGTTTAAGCACGCAGTGCTGGGAGCATTGAATAAACCTACAGGTAAATATTTTCATTGGACTCAAGAGTTTTGGAGTTAAGTAAATAAAGTTGGCAAATTGCATTAACGAAAATTTTTTCGAAAATTTGAGTTATTTAGACTGAAAAGCCAAAATACACAAGAAAAAAAGTTGGGGGGGGAAATGCCTCCACCAAGGAACTAGATATCAAAGTCCCACTTAAATTCCGTGCAGAGAGGCTGTAGGGTGTTTACTGCGTTCATTCTTTTCCCGAACAAGCCCAAAGGCACTGTAGATATAAAATAGATGAGGATGCACAACCTAAACAAAAAAAATAAAGAAAAAAAAACGCAATAAACGTGATACCGCCTCGTTATTTTACCTCATTACATTTGTTTGTTACTGACTTCTTATTCATGGAGATGGAATACGATAATCATTCATTTTTTTTACAGGAATAATGTGTCAACTTCAAGAGGTTTATCTTTGACCGGACAGTATGTTTCTGTGAACAAGTAATAAGAAATTTGCTACAGCTGTTATGATGGTAGGAATAACTTATTATCTTTAAAAAAATAGTTTTAAATCTTTAAAGGTATATACATAAACAGGAAATGGGGATAAGGTAGGAGACAGACAACTTTGGGTTTTTGTGTATGAATATTTAGGACATGATAAGTAGTATGTTTGTTGGAGTTTGAACGTACGATCGTTGCCAGTACTTTCAACTGCTTTCTTAATGGTGGCGTTGCAGCTCTGCAACGGGCCAGCAAGATTAAAACAAAGACTTGATTGAATTATATTTTGTCATGCACTGGTCCATTTTTCTGAAGGAACAAGATACTTTGGGGTGAACATCGAGGATAAGTCCAGTGAAGCTATTAGATTACGCGGTACTTGGTTCCTAATCCTGTAAGGCAAGCGGAATTTTCATAGTTGTCCCCTGGCACCATTAGCCCTCTGCATTGTTTCCAAACCTCTTGGACAGTAGCATGGGATGGGATGGACTCTATTCAAAGAATAATAATAGCCTTAAATATACTCCTCGTTTCCACAAGGTCACTGCTTCCTCTTGAGTCAATTAATAACTAGACAATTTCTGTACTATATAGGAAAACAGTTGTGTTTGTTAAAATGGTTGACACGAAAATACATCGGCGACATAACATTAATATTCAAATCAGGTACAGACATGACATGCAAAGTGAGATAAAATATGAAGGAAAGAAAAATGTAGAAAGTGTCGCTATAAATGCTTTGGATAAAGAAATGTCGGTTACTGTTAGGGCCTTATCCATTTATGTAAATTTGTATTCTTGGCTAGAGCCAATATACCCTCTTTAATACATGAACAGTAAATCATAAAATCATAAAATCATGACAACACTAAAAGATTTAATAGATTTTTCATAATGCTCACCTATCTGCCTACTTTAACATCATAAATAGCACGGAGGAAGGTTTTAAGATGAATAAAAGAAATCTTTTTGCAAACCTAATCTAATAAAGAGATTCTGTGGTAGCTGGGAAATTAAACTCTGAAGAGCCATTTTAGAATATTCTCGGGTAGGTAATTTTGTTACTTTGCCCACAAATGAAAATTTATTTTCTTTGTTCCTTGGTCGCAATTTCTATTTCTCTCTCTCTCTCGTTTTTATAATCTGCATATTAGTCTATTCACACTAAAAAAAAAAAAAATTAATTAAACGTTTTTATACGTGCAAAACTTTGAGGTTATTTAAATACATACTCAGAGGTATATATATATATATATTATATATATATATATATAATATATATATATATATATATATATATATATATATATATATCAGCAATTAAAAGGGACGAATGATATATATTAAAACCAGGGCTTGAATAAAGAGCATCTTTATTCGTTGATACTAGTTTGATTCGGGCAATCTATTATGGAATGTTACGTTTAAAATCAATGAAGTAAAATAAAATAAAAATACGCATTTCAAGATATAATAACCTGAAAGGCAGCAAAATCTTAAAATTTGGCGGTACAAATAAACAATGTTTAGTGTGAAGAGCAGAAATGAAACGAGTCTAAAAGTACAGCAATTCATCAGACCTTTCATTATTATGAAAACATATATTGTCTCTTAGGGTATATAGAGACTCAACCACGCCGAGGTCCATGTTGTTGGTCCTACAAGCACCGAAAAAGAATCTAAATATGTAGGATTGTCATATTCTTCACAGTGTTGACGAATAGCGCTAAATGACGGTTTGCTTAATAGCTTGTTCGTCTAACAGATCTTCTAATATGTTATGAGATGCGAACCCTGAACTGCCGTTTTGTTTTTCCGATGTGCCACATTACACTACGACAGTAGCCGACTGCTGCTCAGTTGGTACCACATCCTTGAACCTGAAGAAGTTTTACAGTGTTTTTACATAATAACGATAAAATAAACGAAATCCTTACTAAGTTTTCAATATAAAAATGAGAATGTACAAAGTCTCCAATGGTATTATTGGACTTGGAAGTAAATTAAAAACTATAAAAATGTATCTTAAGTTCCTGGAGGGCAACCTGGAATCGGCCCTCATTGAGTATAAAACCCAATTATTTCGAAGTGAAATTCCACAAAATGAAACACAATATTTTCATATAATTATGTTTTTTATCAAATTACATTGATGCAGAATGTTATAAATCATCATGTTTAGGGACCAAACAAAAAATATACACATACATGCATACATACACATACATTCTTAAGTATGTATATATATAAACTTATGCGTATGGGTATGCATGTATGTATGTATATCTTTTGTTCGGTCCCTAAACATGATGATTTATAACATTCTGCATCACTGTAATTTGATAAAAAAAAAAAACATAACTATATGAAAATATTGCGTTTCATTTTGTAGAATTTCACTTCCGAAATAATTGGGTAGCGCCTCTGGGCTTAGCTTCGGCTTCAGTTTTATATTTAGTGAGTGCCGATTCCAGGTTTCCCTCCAGGAACTTAGGATACATTTTTATAGTTTTTAATTTACTTCCAAGTCCAATAATTCCATTGAAGACTTTCTATATTCTTATTTTTATCATAAAAACTTAGTAAAGATTTCGTTATTTTATCGTCGTTATGTAAAACACGAATAAAATAATAATAATAATACTAATAATAATAATAATAATAATAATAATAATAATAATAATAATAATATAATAATCCCGGCATCCATCTTCTGTAGTACTTTTGTCATGGGAATCATGGCTACTACGAAGAGTAGTGGGGACAGTGAGTCGCCCTGGAAGATCCCTCTCCTGATATTAACCTCTGCTAGTCTTATTCCAGAGCTTGTAAGTATTGTATTCCAGTTGCGCATTGTATTTTTGAGGAAGCTGATGGTGTTTTCCTCTGCCCCATATATTTTCAGGCATTCTATTAGCCATGTGTGTGGTATCATGTCGAAGGCTTTCTTATAGTCTATCCATGCCATGCTTAGGTTGGTTTTCCTTCTCCTACTGTTCTTCATTACCATTTTGTCTATCAGGAGCTGGTCTTTTGTGCCCCTACACTTCCTTCTGCAGCCTTTCTGTTGGTGGGGGATGTGTGTCCTCCTCTAGGTAGTTGTATAGCCTTTCACTGATGATACCTGTTAGTAACTTCCATATTATTGGTAGGCAGGTGATAGGCCTGTAGTTACTGGCTATATTTCCCTTACTCTTGTCTTTTTGTACTAAGGATGTTCTTCCTGTGGTCATCCATTTGGGTGCTTGGTGATTTGAGATACAATGCTGGAGTTGTTCTGCTATTCGTGGGTGTAGGGCCTTGAAGTTTTTGAGCCAGTATCCATGGACTTCATCGGGACCTGGGGCTTTCCAGTTTGGCATTTTCTTTAGTTGGTGTCTGACTGTGTCTGTCGTGATGTCTGTGAATCTTTGTTTTACTCTCCCTGTTTCTTCTTCCTTGACTTCCTGGAGCCATGTTGCATGTTTGTTGTGTGATACCGGATTGCTCCATATGTTTTCCCAGAGTCTCTTACTTGGTTCGGCTTCAGGAATTTCTAGGTGCTACAGAAGCATCCATGGATGCCAGGTACCAACTCAAGAAAAGAGGTAACAGAATCAACCATCTGATGTTCATGGACGACATCAAGCTGTATGGTAAGAGCATCAAGGAAATAGATACCCTAATCCAGACTGTAAGGATTGTATCTGGGGACATCAGGATGGAGTTTGGAATAGAAAAATGCGCCTTAGTCAACATACAAAAAGGCAAAGTAACGAGAACTGAAGGGATAAAGCTACCAGATGGAGCAACATCAAACACATAGATGAGACAGGATACAAATACCTGGGAATAATGGAAGGAGGAGATATAAAACACCAAGAGATGAAGGACACGATCAGGAAAGAATATATGCAGAGACTCAAGGCGATACTCAAATCAAAACTCAACGCCGAAATATGATAAAAAGCCATAAACACATGGGCAGTGCCATAATCAGATACAGCGCAGGAATAGTGGAATGGACGAAGGCAGAACTCCGCAGCATAGATCAGAAAACCAGGAAACATATGACAATACACAAAGCACTACACCCAAGAGCAAATACGGACAGACTATACATAACACGAAAGGAAGGAGGGAGAGGATTACTAAGTATAGAGGACTGCGTCAACATCGAAAACAGAGCACTGGGGCAATATCTGAAAACCAGTGAAGACGAGTGGCTAAAGAGTGCATGGGAAGAAGGACTAATAAAAGCAGACGAAGACCCAGAAATATACAGAGACAGGAGAAAGACAGAAAGAACAGAGGACTGGCACAACAAACCAATGCACGGACAATACATGAGACAGACTAAAGAACTAGCCAGCGATGACAATTGGCAATGGCTACAGAGGGGAGAGCTAAAGAAGGAAACTGAAGGAATGATAACAGCGGCACAAGATCAGGCCCTAAGAACCAGATATGTTCAAAGTACGATAGACGGAAATAACATCTCTCCCATATGTAGGAAGTGCAATACGAAAAATGAAACCATAAACCACATAGCAAGTGAATGCCCGGCACTTGCACAGAACCAGTACAAAAAGAGGCATGATTCAGTGGCAAAAGCCCTCCACTGGAGCCTGTGCAAGAAACATCAGCTACCTTGCAGTAATAAGTGGTACGAGCACCAACCTGAAGGAGTGATAGAAAACGATCAGGCAAAGATCCTCTGGGACTATGGTATCAGAACGGATAGGGTGATACGTACAAACAGACCAGACGTGACGTTGATTGACAAAGTCAAGAAGAAAGTATCACTCACTGATGTCGCAATACCATGGGACACCAGAGTTGAAGAGAAAGAGAGGGAAAAATTGAATAAGTATCAAGATCTGAAAATAGAAATAAGAAGGATATGGGATATGCCAGTGGAAATCGTACCCATAATCATAGGAGCACTAGGCACGATCCCAAGATCCCTGAAAAGGAATCTAGAAAAACTAGAGGCTGAAGTAGCTCCAGGACTCATGCAGAAGAGTGTGATCCTAGAAACGGCACACATAGTAAGAAAAGTGATGGACTCCTAAGGAGGCAGGATGCAACCCGGAACCCCACACTATAAATATCACCCAGTCGAATTGGAGGACTGTGATAGAGCAAAAAAAAAAAAAAAAAAAAAGAAATAATAATAATAATAATAGTTAGTGGACATTTGGAACAATTTACACTTATTCCTTACTAAACGTTTTCAGAAACATTCATGAAAAACGTAATTTTTTTCCATTACCTTCTTAAAAAAAATAAAAAATAATATAAAGAAATCTACTTTTCCCTGCTAATGGTTCATTCCAACCACTTCTCGTTAAATATATATATATATATATATATATTATATATATATATATATATTATATATATATATATATATATATATATATGAGTCATATCACATTACCGTGATTCATATACATACATCGAGCTACAAATGTCCTTTAATATCTAATTCGCTCTATCTCGGAATTAATATATTTTCATATATGTTTAACCAAAGGGAAATTTTTTAATCGATAAGAGATTTGTCGGCTCACAGGTGCGAACCACCGACACCTACAAATCCAGGACGCACATATATGAAAATATATTATTTCCGAGGTAGAGCGAATTAGATATTAAAGGACATTTGTAGCTCGATGTATGTATATGAATCACGGTAATGTGATATGACTCATATAATGGCTACATGTGCACAAAAGCACTACAACGTTACCGAGGTCGAGGTGGGCTGATGCAGTCTCCAAACAACGAATACCTGAGAACGACAGGTATTTGTAGGTGAGAGGCGGCATAAACTTATAACCTCTTGTGGTGGCGGTGTGGTCTAAAGGTTCACTGTGTGTCCTGGATTTGTAGGTATCGGTGGTTCGCGCCCGTGATCTCTTATCGACTAAAAAATTCCCCTTCGGTTAAACACGAATAAAAATATATTAATTCCGAGGTAGAGTGAATTAGATATTAAAGGACATTTGTAACTTGATGTATGTATATGAATCACGGTAATGTGATATGACTCATATCATGGCTACAAGCGGACAAAAGCACTACAATGTTACCAAGGTCGAGGTGGGTTGATGCAGTTTCCAAACAACGAATACCTGAGAGCGACAGGTATTTGTAGGTGAGAGGCAGCATAAACTTATAACCTCTTGCGGTGGCAGTGTGGTCTAAGGCTTCACTGTGCGTTCTGGATTTGTAGGTGTCGATGGTTCACGCCCGTGAGCCGACAAATCTCTTATCGACTAAAAAATACCCCTTCGGTTAAACATATATGAAAATATATTAATTCCGAGGTAGAGCGAATTAGATATTAAAGGATATTTGTAGCTTGATATGTATATATATATATATATATATATATATATATATATATATATATATATATATATATATATATACAAGCTACAAATGTCCTTTAATATCTAATTCGTTCTACCTCGGAATTAATATATTTTCATATGTTTAACCAAGGGGAATTTTTTAGTCGATCAGAGATTTGTGTCGGCTCACGTGCGCGAACCATCGACACCTACAAATCCAGAACGCACAGTGAAGCCTTATACCACACACACACACACACACACCACACAACACACACACATATATATATATATATATATATATATTATATATATATATATATATATATATATTAATATATATGTGTGTGTGTGTGTGTGTGTGTGTGTCTAAGGCTTCACTGTGCGTTCTGGATTTGTAGGTGTCGATGGTTTGAATATATATATATATATATATATATATATATATATATATATATATATATATATATATATATATATATATATATATATTCAAACACTAAAGGAAGGGTAACTTGTTTATCATCAGCCACTAAAATAGAGTAATGAAATACCTCAAACTAAAGGTTGTTCAATCGTACATCACTAAACCTCAAAGAATCTTGCAAGGTCAAAGTGATTTTTATGCTGTGTGCTAATAAGAGATCAGCATATTTTATAATAATGGAAATGCCGTTTCTTCCATCATGTGTAAGCGCTCTTTATTCTTACTGGCCTAAAATCAGCTTTGATTGTATCTTTTTCCACAGTCATTTAAGGTAGCTGATTACGTGCTAGGAAGTTTGACAAAGAGGCATCTGTTATTATTTTGCGATCACAAAAACCTCTCCTTTCCACACTCAGCTACCCGCGACTGCATCTTCCCCGCACATTTTGTCCTGTTTTCTTCTCATTAGCATTACCTATTTTAGAGCAAGTATTGGCCCGTAATGTCAGATATGCATGCCAGTTTGGGCTTTCGTAGATAGTGCAGCAAAAATTGTTGATATCAAAATAGTAATTTTTTACTTTCGAAACAATTATTGAAGTTTCTCTCTCTCTCTCTCTCTCCTCTCTCTCTCTCTCTCTCTCTCTCTCTCTCTCTCTCTCTCTCTCTCTTTCTTCAACTGACTGTGCAGAACGAAACAATCAAATCTGATTTTAAGCCAGTAAGAATAAAGAGCGCTTACACAAGATGGAAGAAACGGCATTGCCATTAATATAAGATAATGCTGATCTCTTATTAGCATTCATCATAAAAATCACTTTGACCTCGCAGGATTCTTTGCTATTTAGTGATGTATAACTGAACAACCTTTAGTTTGAAGTATTTCATTGCTCTTTTTTAGTGCCTGATGATAAACAAGTTACCCTTTCTTCAGTGTCTGAAAAAAAAATATTTAACGATTGGTGGCTGAAACGAACCATTAGTAGGGAAAAGTATATTTCTCATATATTGTTTTACCATTCCTTTCTTTTTTATAACTTTTAACGAGATGCCAATTGTGCAAAATCCAAGTTGAAAGTTCAATTTCAGGTTTGTATTCTCTGTATATCTATCAATCTATCTATCTATCTAACATCTTTTCTGCACTTGTGATATGCATACTTAAAAAGCACAAACAGAACGACAGTTTTACCGTATGCTAATCTGAAACCAAAGGCCTCCAGGGTTAAACATAATCAAAGTCATATTTACTCCGGTACTTCAAGGTACTGCTCGAAGCTGACGTAAAACCAAAATTCAAATCTATAATTTCAAGGCTATATATCTTAAGACGTCTTCGTCATATTTCTAGGGCACTTGTCATCAGTATCTCTTCTATGACAAGAAACTTTAATGCCTGAGAGTATCTGAAAATCCATTATTGAGAATTGGTCTTCAGCGAATTTTATTTCTGAAAAAATATAATTTTGAAACAATGTCGCAACGAACTTTTATATTCCCAAGCCTTTTACAGAAATGGGTTGCAATTTTATAGCACTTTATTCTAAAAACATTTATGAATCCTTGCCCTTTTAGAGAGAAAAAGAGGAAGAGAAAAACTGCAAGTTGTTTCCTGTATTTTGTATAAAGAAAAACAAGAAAAGGAGAAATGGCAACAAAGACGCTCTTTAATATGATACGTATCGATAACAAAGGCACTAAAATGGATTTGGACGCCATTTTGGTATTGGTTCTTTCTTTCTGACGAGATCAGGTATTACAAAGGAAAAGGCAAAGACGATATTTGCGTCTCGATCGACCTTTTATCGGATCCGGTTTATAATAATATGGAGATTGGACGTAGAATATAGGCAGGTTTAGTTGCAGAATACCATTGCCTTTTATGTTGCTTCATTATTTTAATGCAAGCACCGAGCATGAGAAACAAGATGTATAAACGCACCAAGGTAATCATTTTTTACGATGCTTGAAATATGGTCAAGAAAGAATAACAAATAAAAGTTTGATTGAAAGTAGTAACACTGTCTTCAAACTAAGCATAAACATTTACTATCAGTTCAATGACAATTGATAAATTCGCAAAGAAAAATAGATGACAACTTAGTGAACTAGAAAAATGTCTGAAGGACACTAATTGCCCCACCTTGGTTACAGCGTTACTGTAGAATGTTTCAAGTGTTCTTGCAAATATATGGACGTAGATGCAATTATGTAAATAATTCTTAACGGGAAGTAAGGGCGAGATGATATGGAAAGTCAAGGTCATCAAATTTAGTTACGGTTCAAATACTTCATTAATGTACATGAAGGTATCATTCAAGATGTTCTGAAAATGTGCAAAACAAATCAGTCAACGTCGACGATTACTAGCATGACCTGAGCGTTTGTGCCAAGATAGTCTATGTACTGAAGTTAAACGAAATTCGTTGAGGTATTCAAGAATATGTGCCAAACTTAAAATCAAGAAATGTGAATTCAAGATCACGCAGAAGGTCAAGGAGACTGTGATGAGACATGATTGACATACTGTTGACAAGAAGTCTGTATATAAACGTATTTTAAATAATTTCTTTATAAATGAGGTAAACGTAAATCGCTATGGCTGGAAGACTGACATGACAAGCACTAGATATCCTGGCCATATACGTGGTGGGCCCAAAAATGGTTCACAGATATAGGATACATAGAAATAAGAAACACTGAGATAATGAACTGTCAAAGGTTTTAAGAATAATCGCCAATGCTAGAATGAGTTCCAGATAGAACAGAGCATAACTACACAACAATCAGCTTGTCATAAAAAATACATATGGAAGCTTCCTTCTAGTTCACCATTTTCTGTTCAGAGAAACTATTCTCTCTTTCAAATCATATATGTATACGGACACTGATGCCAGGATTTCTGTGCAATTTTGGAAGTAGTTGCAGATGTGGAAGAGTTAACACGATGGTGGATTATTGATTCAGCTACTAGAAAACATATACAGACATAACTGACTACTCATGATTATTAGTCACATTAAAAGATTAACTCATGATTAGAATGAATTCATCATAAAAAAAAATGCTGCTTGCAGGAGGGAATGCTGTACTGTCAAGTCAAGTAAAAATGTTTTATATGGGTGGCTAAGAATATTGTGGCTTTCTTACCACCGGAAACTTCACTCTTTGAAATGAATCAAATTGGTTATAACATGACGTTGTTTTTCAGTCAACATAACGGCATACTTTTTTGAAATTAAAATAATTATTCAGGCTATTCTGTATAAAAATAATTTGTTTTCCTCATCTTATAGGATAAAACGAGGCTTGAGTGAATTTAAAACAAAGGCCCTCTTGCTCTTTACTGAAACTGGAATGAAACCAATATAAATGAAACACCTGCAGCGAGGGCAATAAAACACGCCCATCCACTCTGTTTCTCTCGCGTGATGGACCGCTACAAGTCAGACGATAAGGGAAACAAACGGCCTGAATACATGCTAAGAAGGCGGTGCTGTGATGCTTGCAATCAGAGGGAAACGTATTGCAGTTCATCTTCCTAATGATGCCCTGAGGCAGGATGAGATCAAAGGCCGTGCAATTGCTTTTGGGAGGACGATTGCTTCCGGCGTCTTCCGTTCCATTTGTCAAGCATAATTGCCTGAGATAATGACATCAGCTGCTCTCCCTGGACCATTCACGGAGATAAGGAGTGATTCCAGGGACTTCTTTTTCTCTTTGCACAGAGAGAGAGAGAGAGAGAGAGAGAGAGAGAGAGAGCGCACTTCTTTGAATTCAATGAACTATCTATCTGAAACTATTCTTGGAATTAGAATCCAATGAGCCTGCAAGGGTAAATCAACCGTTTACTCCATTCAAGCCGCCATGTTGAGACTTCTGTTATGATTTATAAAACTGCTGTGATTTTTCTTTCCATCAAGGTTTTATCAAAAGTTTTAGTGTGTTAATGGTTTTCAATTTAACTATTTGTTCCCGATGGTAAGATATGCAAGTGTTCAGTCTTTGCTAAATCAGTGGAAAGTTTTCGCGTATCCTTTCATCCATTGCAAAGTCAAAAAGAAAATTTTCAGTGGATCCTCATTCTCCAGCATTAATTTTCTTTGGGTACAAGTATTTTATAGTTACTCCTGTGCTACTATAAAACAAAGTCTTAGTCTCATTTTATTGTTAGCTGTTTTTAATTGCGAAAGTCAAGTATTAAAAACATAGCGTTTTATTAGTTACGGGCAAAATACAGAAAATTTCTGTTTGATGAGGAGAGGACTATCAGTAGAACGGTTAATTTCAAAACATATATCTAGAGTTAGTGAATAATTATATATATATATATATATATATATATATATCTATATATATATGTATATATATATATAGTATCTATATATATATAATATATATATATCATATATATATATATATATATATATATATATATATATATATATATATATCTACATATCACATATACACACATTACACACACACTCACACACATATATATATATATATATATATATATATATATATATATATATATATAATATATATATATATATATATAATAGATGGATATATAGATGGTGCAAGATGTTCAACAGTCAATACATTGTATTGTATTAAAACATTTACCGGAGAACAAATCAGTTGAAGTAAAATGTGTTTATCATAACAACATATATATATATATATATATATATATATATATATATATATATATATATATATATATATATATATACATAATCAATTCATTGTTCAGCTGAAGGAACTGTGAAAGACCATTGACAGACACCTCACAGCTTTCAGCCCCAAAGAGTCTGTGTTAAGTGTTATTCACATATAATTAATTTTCCAAGGCATTGTGGGAGCTCCCAAATACCCCGTAAACAAGCACAGATGCCATTAGTTCCTGGATTACACACTTTTTTCTATCAATTTTACAGGATTCCCAGCTGGCGCTAGAAGATTATCCTAATGCTAAAACCTCAGGTTTGTTAATTATGAAAAATACAAGTAGATTAAAAATTTCTCATTTTTCTTACAAGAAGGGTCATTACCTCTCTTAATCCAGAAACGGTAAAGCGTTCTTGTTACTAATAGATTGGAAGCCTAAATATGAAGAGCGACTAATTGGAATATTCGGCCCAATATAAAAGAGGTCTTTAACAACATTCAAAGTCAAAGTCAGAGTCGTCAGTTTCAGTCCTCTTGCTTCTCTGGCGGACGTCAGCCAGGTAACCGCCCCCCCTCCATGACGTCACTCACGGTGGTAACCACTTTAGACAGCCTCACTAATTCGACCCTGACGGGAGGCGAAAGCCGGCCCGCAAGATTACGAGACCAACATGTTACCAACTGTACACCATATTTTCCAAAATAATTCCATAAAGAAGACTTTGAAAATAAATTCACTTATTAATGAATCTATCAGACGGCTCTGTTGATCAATTATGTGCCCGGCCTATTTAGAAAAAATGTTCAAATTAAATTTTCCGTTGATCATTTAGAATTCTATTGTTAACGACCTTGCTAATATTTTATGAAATTCCATTCTCTCGCCCAAAATACTTTTTATTAAGCCACACACACGGATTAATTAGCGGTAATGGAATATTATCAATGCAGTCCAAACATGCCAGTTATTTTAATTATTAAATAGATCGAGCCGCGGAATTCCAGCATTTTTCCTTATTAGAAGGTTATTTCAAAACAAAATCAGTTGGAAGTACCGTCGTCAGACTTTTGTATAAAGCGATAAAAATGTAGTTGTTCTGGAGATTACAATACCAGCATGGAACACGTGAAAATATATTTTTAAATTATTTTCCTCATTGAAATAATCGTAGTTTGAATTAGATGCATTCGGCAGACAATAACCTTTTTTGCCATTTTTTATGCTTTGCGCAATTTTAACCCTGATTACTTGTGCATTCTCTGGGAGGATGTTGTATATATATATATATATATATATATATATATATATATATATATATATATATATATATAGATATAAGCCACGAAGGAAAGATAAACAACGGAGTAGCTGCAAGATCTTTCGACTCAACATCCTTTACTTAGCAACTTAAATTGTACCCATGTTTATGCTTGTTTTTGGTAGTTTTGACTCATTCTGCAGGTGTGTTGGATTCTAGTTACTAATCTCCTTATAATCCCTATCTGTCACTTACACGACCCTTTCCTTGTCATCTCAGTTTCTCATGTATGTCAGTTTGTCTGCTAAGTAAAGGACGTTGAGTCGAAAGATCTTGTAGCTACTCCGTTGTTTATCTTTCCTTCATGGCTTATACCTTTATTCATGCATTTATCACGTACCAAACTTTCGTGATTCAGTTATATTATATATATATATATATATATATATATATATATATATATATATATATATATATATATATATATATACAAAGAGCATAAGTATTCTGTCAAAACTGGGCAAACATTCACTGCTATATTCATCCATGTAAGTGAAAACGCTCACATGATAAATTTGACCGAATCTTCAGTGAATGCCAGATCAGAGGATATCTCTTCACGAAATCTTTTAGATCTGCTATGATACAACGTACTTCCAGTTGTAATTTAGACCTCAGCCTTGCATGTGTTATTTGGATCCTCTATTAGTAAAATGGTCAAGAATGACCTCAAAGATAAAATCACTAACCTAACTGCATATTAGTTACATTTTATATATTTTCTATGTATTCATTATTTTGATATATTTTTTCATAAAAATGTTCACCTTGCCAAACATTTTATTGCTTACTAAAACGAGATTTATTGATTTGTACTTTTATAGCATTTTTTTGGTGGTCAGTCACTTTCCTTGCATATTTTCTTTATTGTCTTGTCCCTGCTACCGAGCTGCTGGGGCTAATCTTTTGTAAAATCTCTTAAATATTTACTTCTGTTTTAGCAGGCCTACTAATTCTTCAACTGTGTCGGATTCCAGGTACGTAGTTTTTCCTTTGTAATCCCAATCTGTCATTTATATGAGCTTTCTTTTTAAACTTATTCTTATATTTCTTTTGTAAGTCGAATGGTTTAGCACCACTCCATTTTTTCTCGTTCCTTCGTCGCGTTTTTCTTGATTCATATAATATTCATCACGTTTCATACTATGGTGATTTAGTTATATATATATATATATATATATATATATATATATATATATATATATATGTATGTATGTATATATATATATATATACATATATATATATATATATATATATGTATGCATATATATATATATATATATATATATATATATATATAGACATGTATGTATGTAATGTATGTGTGTGTATACCGAGAGAGGAAATTCTCGCATTCATTAACCGAAAAACGTAAAAATACGAAATTTTTGCGAAGAAATGTTAATCGAATATAAACCTAAGTGCAAATTTAACGATTATTTTCAGTTTCCCTTAATAAGCAGTTAATCACTAGAAAAGTCATATTTTGTGGATGTTATCCTTTTTTCAAGTGATATATTATTATTTCCTTTTCCGTGATATTAATGGAAATGTATTCTTGAATGTGGATTTTTCGGTTTCGTTAACAAAACATATTTTTCTAGATATATGACAACAGCTGTAAGGTTTTTTAATTCTAAAACATTTTTAGACTTAACCAAAAGAACAAAAGGGCATCACTACAGCTTTTATCGACTTTTTCTCTAACGCTTACGATCCAAGGATTTGATTACACCATTTAAAAATATTCTAATTAAATCTTCGTCTCTTTGGTACGTACATTGCTCCTCAACTGCTAACAATGAAAAACGTAGTTTTGCCAGTCAGGTTCAAAATTTCAATTTTTAATCAGCCATGCCAGTAATATATTATACGTTGACTTAAAGGAGTATTGTTTAATTAATAATGTTCTATGATCACTAAATGGTAGCGAAACTCGAAATATAATTCATTCTCCTTGAACTAAAGTGCAAATGATTCTATCAATGCAATGAAGTTATAAAAATATTTTTTCAAAAGTTACTTAAGATTATGTAGTCTTACATACAGCTATCCTTGTGTATTGATTCCCCCGTAGTAGGCGTAGTGCCATTAGTGCACCTACTGTAGGCATTACTTATGGTTCGTTGCAGTGTCCCTCGGCCCCTCAATGCATCCTCCTTCATTCCATTTAAAGTACTTCCTTTCATATTCTCTTTCTTTCATTTTACTTTCCACCGTTTCCTAACAATGGTTTTATAGTGGAACTGCGAGGTTTTCCTCCTGTTATACCTTTTAGAACTCCTTTACTCCCAATTTTCTTTTCAGCGCTGATTGACCTCATAGGTCCCAGTGCTTGGCTTTTTATTTAAATCGTATATTGAGTACTGATTCGTACTGCAGAACCACTCTATACAAAAAGAATTGAATCGCTCATTGCACTTATAGGTTATTCAACAAATTGCTCATTAGCAAGCAACCACTCAACGTCCGACGGCACAATCTGTCCAGAAATTCTCCTCTCAAGCAAGCAAATACTGAGCATAGTCGTACCAGCTTGTTAATACTGCCTTCTCGTCGAAGGCACGCTAGACATACATAGCATGGGAAAGCTCTCACAGATATTGAACCAACAACTTCGCGTGTTGTACTTGAGCACCGCCTTTGTTAATAGCTACTGTTCGAAACACTTAACGTTAATAGCCGCCTTGGAGATGGTTCCCCTTGGGAGCTGAAGATAATTAGTTGTTTTCTGGAAGACCAACGAAGACTTGGCATTGCATCTTCTGATTCCAATGTAGAATTTAGGTGCATGGCGTTGTAAACGTTTTAAGCAGCGTGAATATCTGG
>NC_061087.1:35933883-36001383 GCF_015104395.2 Macrobrachium nipponense | reverse complement strand
ATAGGATATAGGTCTTGGACAGATTGCCCCAGTAATGAAATTTGAGGGTGGGGTGTAAGTGATAGACAAATACTATTTGAAGGGACCTTATTCCATAGGCTGAAAATGTTCAATTTTGGAAATAGTGGGTGGTTATGGAATCCTAGTTTAAGTGAGGTAATGGTATTTGTTGATAACTTGATTCTAAATTCTAATGTTACCTGCAAGTGCTATGTGACAACAAAGCCTTTTAATTAATTTCATAGATTTTTTTTCTAAGAACTGTAGATGCTGTTTGGGTGGGATTGGCTTTAAAGTGGTGTACGTATAAAGTTTTTAAACATTTAGTGCAATGGAAATAAATGTATTTCACTACGTATGTACTCAAGTTTAACATAAGTTCAATGTAGTCTACCTTATTAGGTTAGTTCCACATGTTTGGTCTTCTCTCAATATACTACATATTTCATACCAAGTTAGTGCCTCATATTTGGTCTTCCCTCATTATACTATACCATTTCCTTGTATTTGATCTTCCTATGAATGATTACATAACCCTTTTTAGCAAGTCTATTGCACTTGATCTATTGCACTTATACAGCATTAGGAAAAGCTTAGATGAAATGTAGTTGTGCCATCCATTTCAATTATTGTCATAATTCAAACCCAAGTGTTCATTGGCAATAAAACAGTGAAGTGAATCATAAATAAAAAAAGGTTGGTTTTTAGTTTGTAAATTAATTTGTAAAATTACTGTGGTCCCCAAGAGAAGAGTAACATGCCACATGTAAAGTGAGTGTGCAATTGTTTTGGTTATGAAAAAGCGTGCATTTAGAGGTTCAGAATTAGAGACGCAGCTGTGAATAGAGATATTAGATTATGGATACAGTTTCTACTGGCATATCCCATATCAACCTTATTTCAGTTTTTAGGTCTTGAAACTTAATTGTTTCTTTCTCATCTCCTCTGGTGTTCCATGGTACTGCAACATCAATGAGCTATACTTTCTTCTTGATTTTGCCACTCAAGTCAATCCTTATTTCAGTTTTCAGGTGTTGATACTTAACAACTTTTTCCCTCTCATCATCTCTGGTGTTCCGTGGTACTGCGACATCAATGAGCTATAGTACTTTCTCCATGATATTGCCACTCAGCGTCAAGTCTGGTATATTGGCACGGCTCACCCTATCTATTCTGATACCATAGTCCCAGAAGATCTTTGCCTGGCTGTTTATCACATTCTTAGGTTGGTGTTTGTACTACAGAATCATGCCTTTTTTTTGTACTGGCTCTGTGTAAGTGCTGGACATTCACTTGCTATGCAGCTTGTGTCTTGTCTTTCATATTGCACTTCATGCATATGGGTGAGATGTTATTTTCATCTATTGTTATTTGGGTATACTGGTTCTTAGGGCCTGGTCTTGTGTGGCTGTTGGCATTCCTTCTGTTAATTTCTTGAGTTCTCCTCTTCTGTAGCCATTGCCATGTACCATTGCTATCCAGTTTTCTAGTCTATCTCATGTACTATCCATGCATTGGTTTGCTGTGTCATTCATTTGTTGTTTTCATTCTCCTGTCTGTATATTTCTGGGTCTTCATCTACTTTTATCAGTCCTCCTTCCCACGCACTCCTTAGCCATTCATGGGTCTTCATCTACTTTTATCAGTCCTCCTTCCCATGCACTCCTTAGCCATTCATCTTCACTGTTACTCAGGTACTGCCCCAGTGCTCTGCTCTTATGTTGACACAGTCCTCTTATTTTTAGTAGACCTCTCCCTTTTTCCTTTCGTGTCTGTATTTGCTGTTGGGCGTAGTGCTTTGTGTAATGTGTTTACATACTAGTTTTTGGTCTATGCTGTGAAGTTCAGATTTCATCCACTTCACTACTCCCCCTCTATATCTAATTACTGGTACTCCCCATGTGTTTGTGGCTTCATCATGTTTCCTGCATTGATTTTAGACTTCATATCACCTCAAGTCTGCATGTATTCTTACCTGATCATATCCTTCTCCTCTTGGTGCTTTATATCCTCTTCTTGTATCATTCCCAGGTATTGCTATCCTGTCTCATCCGTGTATGATACTATTCCCATTAGATAGCTTTATCCCCTCAGTCCATGTCACTTTCCCTTTTTGTATCTTGAGCAAGACACATTTTTCTATTTCAAACTCCATCCTGATGTCCCCTGATATACAATCCTTACAGTCTGGATTAGTGTATCCATTTTCTTGATGCTCTTACTGTACAGCAGCTTGATGTCATCTAGGAACATAAGATGGTTAAATTCTGTTGCCTCCTTTCTTGAGTTGGTAACCAGCATCCATTCATCTGCAGAACTTTTGTCATGGGAATCATGGCTACTACAAAGTGTGTGTGGGCAGGGATTCACCTTGAAAGATTCTTCTCCTGATATTAACCTCTGCTAGTCTTATCCCAGAGCTTGCAAGTACTGTATTCCAGTTGTGCATTATGCATTGAGTGGTATCATGTTGAAGACTTTCTTGTATTCAATTCATACCATGCTTAGGTCGGTTCTCCTTCTTTTACTACTCTTCATTAACATTTTGTCTATCGGGAGCTGGTCATTTTTTTTTCTACACTTCCTTTTGCAGCCTTTCTGTTGGTAGGCGATTTTGCTTACATTCTCTTCTCTAGGTAGTTTATTGCCTTTCACTGATGATACCTGTTGGTAACTACCACAATACTGGTAGGCAGGTGATAAGCCTGTAATTACTATATTTTCTTTGTTCAATTCCTAATGTACTAAGGATGTTCTCCCTGTGGTCATGCATTTGGGTGCATGGTTTATTTGTGATAAATGCTGGAGGAGTACTTGGTGTGGAGACTTCAAGTTTATGAGCCAGTATCCATGGACTTAATCAGAACCTGAGTCTCTGCTGTTAGACATTTTCTTCAGTTGCCATCTGACTGTGAGCTGTGCTCTCAATGAATCTTGGTTTTGTTCCCCTCATTTCCTCTGCCTTGACTTCCTGGAGCCATATTGTATTTGTCCCTACACCGTATACAAACCCGTCCTTTACTTTACTAATTTTTGTTGTCTTTACTTCCTATCGACATCTGAAAGTCATATCTTCAGTGTCACACCGTATCAAGTTGATTTTTTTTTTTTATCAGAAGTTGATCTTTGTTCTGCAATGGCTCCTGACGTTATTGCTGTTTGCTTGCTTCTGTCATGGTTGGTTTAGTTAATCATTTATTGGGATCTGAATGTGAAAAAGCTTTTAGCAGCAGTGATAAAATTGTTTAATACAATAATTTGATAATGTTATTTAGGGCATTTGAAAAATGTAATCTATTCTTGCATTTCCATTATGGTTTCTGTTTTCCTCTTTGATTTTCAAGTTAATACAATTATAAGTAGTGGGTTTTAAAACCAAAATACTTTGTACAATGGCTAATTGTTGTCATCTTTAATGACACGTTCATAACTATATAAAGCTTATGTGTAAAAGCTGAAATTACTTTGAGCATATTTGATTTTAATCATAGTTTCTTAGTATAATTTCATGAATAAAATTACCACATGCCTCATTAACCCTACATGATTTTTGTGTGAAATTGTACTCAAAATAACCTTGGAAAATCAAAGTACGATAAATTGAATATTTAGAAATAGTAATAAATTTTAATTAATCAGGAAAGCAAGGGTAATAAGTAAATGTTAAAGTATTGTGGCGTATTTTGATAATTTTGGTAGCACTAATTAGATTACATTAGATAGATTAGCTGGAATTTACTTCTTTACCAAGTGAGACTTTGGTATTTTGATTTCATCCAATCATGTCAGACTCTAGTTTATCTACAGTTTGTTGAAAACAGACTGACTTCTGCAAAGTATGGTAGTCATACTGTGTGTGTATGTAGAGGGCAACTTTGGTCTTTGACTCTTACGTGCATTGAATGCAAACTCTGAGACAAAAGTTACTTGACTTTTTATGTTTAGATATTGGTAATAATGTCTTATTTGATAAGGTGTTCTGCGAATAATGTAAAAAGTTGCTTCAGTATGTCATACAAATGTGTAGCTTGTAATATATTTCCATCAAATCAAACCATGTAAGCTACATCTTATTTTGTAGTTAAGAATATAAAGAAAACATTTCATTAGTAGTACAGGTATAATATTCATGGTAAAATGTAGAATGCAAGTATAGTATGACTGTGAAGTTAATAATTTTCTTTTTTTAACAGGGTTGAAATGAAACCGCAAAGAAAATACTTTCGTCTTCTGCACTCAACCTGAAGATATAATGCAAGTATTCACGAAAACTTTGTGAATCAAACGTCATGAAGAATTCCTGATGAGTTCAAATTGAAGATCTGCTGTAGATAATTGACTGCATACGTATAATTTACCTTGGAATGATTTGAGAATTTTAAGTTGTGTTGTTGATTATTCAAAACCCCATATGGAGCCCTAAATACCTGCCAATTTACTACAGCATTAGACTTTACTTGAATATTACAATATAATTTAATCATGAGAATTATCAATACTTAATATAATTTTGAATTTCTTTTTTGGTTTCCATATTGGCAATATTGCCAACTTTACAAAATTGTCATGCTCTTTCTCATCACACAGTAGCGTTTAAAAGATACTTTAAAGATTTTACAATACTTTATAATCTTTCTATATTTAAAGCACTGACTTCTCATGGACAGTTAAACATTGTGATGCAATCTTTCCTCCGCATGTACTTAGATTACATCCTGTAAGCAATAATGAAATGTGTATATATATAAAGTGCTTCAGTATGGTAAAAAAGTGATTTGGTGATATAAGTTCACTCTCAACATGGTTCAGAAGTCACGTAAAGCTGTTGGTCCGTTACTGAATAACCACTGGTTCCATGCAACGTACAAAAAAACACCATACAAATAAAAGTGATAAAGCATTGACACTAATTCTTAATTCCCTCTGATTATTTTTTTTATATTATCTGTTGTTCCCTTCCGTCCTTTTACCAGCCAGTTTAGTTGTTCACTAATTTAACTTCTGTTCACAGTTCCATACATAGTATTAGGATGGAGATTGAAGATGGAAAAAGACCATAATTAGTTTACCTGATGTACACTGAAGCCTCTCCTTCAGAGCCTTGAAAATTAAAATCTTTCCTTTGCTAAGAATCAATGGCTCCTGACCCGTACAAGGGTAGCACAAGTAAAGTTAATTTCAGTGTATTTTATAGTTCATTAAAAAGGTGGTGGTGTAAATGGCACCTCCATTTCAACTTTTAAAATAAGCAAAACTTTACTTGATAATCATACCAGGTAGCCGTTAGAAGCCAAATTGATTGAATTTAAAATTAAAAATAAAGTTTTAATAGGAACTTAATTATTAGATGAAGCTACATTTCGATGCTGATGGAGTTAGGTTACTTGTTTTGTTCAGTATGAAAAACATTATCTTTTTTGCATGAGAACTGGTCATTTAATAGAAAGTGTATAGAATGAAAGTAGAAATGTCACTTTTAATATATTTATTTGAAACCGAGTTTCTTGGAAAAGATAGTCATTGATTACTTTTTTGCATGAGAACCAGTCATTTGATAGAAAGCCTATTGACTAAAAGTAGAAATGTCACTTTTAATATGTTCGTTTTAAACTGAGTTTCTTGAAAACGAGACTGAAAGTTACTTTCTTAATTGTTCAGGGGTTCAGTGCTGTACTTAGATCTTTGCTTGCTGTGTCTCCATAGTTATTGTGGTTTTCATCAAATGAACCAGTTGGCAGTTTACTAAAATATATTGTAAATGTTTTCAAGTGACATTTTTTTTTTCTTTTTTTATTCATGTACCATACGCTGCTTTAAACGATTACCAAAACGTGTGACTGACTTTACATCAGTTAATTTACATCATTCCGAGTCATCTGTTCTTGTTGACTACTTTTCGCCATGCCCTTGCATCTGTTTCACTAAACTGTTATGTGATAATAGCATCTTCATAAGCTTCTTCACTATGTCCTTTATTAAAATTCGTTATATTTCATGCCTTTTCGTCCTGTATAGAATATTTACTCCATTAATTAATAGCTCACTTGTCATCTGCTGCATATATACTTATCTGACTAGATAAAACTGTTGAAATGTCTTCATGCGTATTGCATCATACAGTACCTGTCGGACGGGTAATTTATTGTCTTTTCAACTAACCCTTTTCAGCTTTTTATTTTCTTTGGTACAGTTATTATAATAAATACATAAAAAAGACATGAAATACTAGTACAGAGATGATACATGGTAAAGGCTCAAATGAAGTTTAGAAACTTATTGCTATCATTAAAGGAAAATCTTTGTAAAGAAAATGCTTGAAGTTTTAGGGGGTAATATTGAAGCTAGGAGCAATACTTCGTAGAAGGCTTAAAAAGTTAGTTTGTATAGGAAGGGCTTATGGGAGGAATTTAAGAAAAGGTTAGTTCCAGCAAGGAATCCTTGGAGGGGATCATATTTCCAAGCGTATTCACAAAGGTGGCATTTTTCATAAAAGGGAAAATTTTAGAATTTAATTCGGATAAGTCATCTGCATGTAGTTGTTGTTTTAGACTAAAAAGAGCGTTATTATTCGAAGGGAGAATTCATGCTGAATGTAGCAGTTTTTAAGACTAAAGGCCTGTCCACACGACCGGGCCTGATCGGCGGACCTCCCCTCTAACGGGCACACTTGACGGGCAAACCGTCAAATTGCCCGATGGGTCTTGTAGCAAAATCACCATGGTGGTGCCCGATGGCCTGAGGTTCGACCCTGGCAGACGTACGTTAATCAAATGCATTTCTTTTACTGAGCCATCCTTTGCACCATATTCTCTTCTTTTTCATCAAACACAAAGCAATTATCATGCTACACAATATCTTCTTCTTTGCAGTAGGCACCATGTTTATCGTACTGCACTGAACATACTACTGGCATCGTCGGGCACGCCCACCTCTCCATCGCCTCACCCGTGTGGACAACATTCACAGGTAAGCCCGCCAGAATTTGCCCGTCAACCCCGGAGCACGCCGATCAGGCCTGCTCGTGTGGACAGGTCTTAAGGAGTGCATATTATTCGAAGTACAAACTAGGAATTAGTTTATAGAAATTACTCAAAGTAGTAATAACTAAGGGACTTCAGGGTAGAGAAAGTTAAGGATGGATGAATTTTCTTTTGACTTATAATCCATGAGGAATAAGATTAAAAGGGACGTTTTCAAAGAGTGTGCGTTCGAGAAAGAGGGCGAATGTACAATTAATTTTCTGTTAAAATGGCTTTTACAAGTACATATACCAAGCTACTTCGTATATTGAATATGGATAAATATTAAAACATTAATTTACCACCTTGTACATTATGCTTATGTGATGTATATTGCAACCAGTATCAGAGCCATTTGGTTAGGTCTGTATGTTATGGCAAATTTTGAAGGAAACTTGCTGTTAGTGAGGTAATTACACCCTTACCATAGAAAATACTGGAATACCTTGAATGAATACCATGAATGATGAAAAGATATATTGCAATACATCCCCTGAACACCTGAATTATCCCTAATCCCAATTAGCCCAAACAACTCTCAATTACCCATCCCACTAGTGGGAAATTTGTTTTTAACAGTCAGCATTGCCAACGCTGCAGGTAAAAACTTCCTTGAGTTACCATCCCAGACGGTTGGCAACGCTGGTACAGGTGTGTGTCGTTACTCTTATCTTCCTCAATTGCTTTTTGTTCATGCCGCAGGAAGGTTGTTGACCTTCTGCAGCGCGAGTTTGATCCTTGCCCGACTCTCTCGGATGGTTACGATTATTGACGAAGAACTCAAGAATTACGGGACTTGGTTTTCGTTTGGATTGGATTGATATACAGATATTATGGATAAGACTTTGCTTCTACCCTCCACCTCAGCACCGGCAGTTTCGACTCCGTCTTTGATCTCTCCGACGTCGGCAGAAGCCACTGCACATTGCTCCTGCTCTTCCTGCAAGAGACGTGGTGTGAAGAATGTTCAAGTTGGACAGTTGAAGAGATGGAAGACTACATCAGACATCGCAAGTCGCTAGCCAGTAAAGGAAGTAAACGCAAAGTAGATTCAGCATCATCTGTAGGATCACAAGCTCCTATACAACAACCGAAGGAGTTAGCTAGTGATGAGGTAGTAAAACAGATAGAGGATAGGATAGCAAATAGCATGACAAAATTAATTACGAGTCTTTTCCAACAATTTGCTGATGAAAATGCTAGTAGTGTTAGGATGTCTAATCATAATTCTCTTTCAGCTCCCCTGCCTGTTCCAGAACCAGCCCTAACGGGTGCTGAGGGTAATGAAGAACCACAAGCCTCCAAGTGGGCAGGTTCTGTCGGCCCCCTCGGCGCGGAGCAGGCAGTGAAGGACCCCCCCTACAACCCCCTAGTAGTTTTGATAAAATTAATTTGGAAAATTTTAGCCAGGATCAGGGAATAGGGGTGACTAAGACGATAGGGTCCGAATTAGTTATTGAGGACAAGCTTGCGAGCATGCAGAGTCGTTCTCCTGGATGGACATCAAGTCTGAGTTCGTTGGCATCCAGCCTTAAAGTAGACGTTTCTCAGTCTTCTCTTCTGTTTAGGTCTGGTTCGAGGACACAAGTAAAGTTTACGGTTCCGAAAGTGCGGGATCCTGTTCCTTTAGCTGTCAACTATCCTTCCTATGTCTCAGAAGATCCTATTTCTTCTTCCCCTGTATCTGTCTTCCCTACCCCTTCTTCTAGGAGTCCCCCCTTCGGGTGTTCTAAGAGGTTCCCGTAGTAGTCGGATCGACTTGGCAGAGAAAAACGCAGATCTTTTGGGCCTCTCTAAAGGCTATAGGCTTTTGATTAAAGGTTGCATTATTAATGGTATTATGAACATTAGAGATTACGTGAAACAAGAATGTCCAGAATTTTTGGAGGACATGCTGCAAGACTTTCAAGGAGGGTCAGAATCAGTGTATTATATGTCCCTTAAGAGAGAGTCTCATGCCGCCTCCGGGTCGTCCGCAGTCCCTTCTTCCGCTCCCACAACCTCTGCCTTGCCACTTTTAGCTTCCTCTATAACTCCTTCTTCTTCTTCTTCTTCTTCTTGCTTTTCCTGCGGCTCGCGCACCTTCCACCTTTCCTACATCTTCTTTCCTAAGCCTTCCTTCGTCTCAGGTAAATTTACCAGTTCCAACTTTTCCGTCGTCTTCGTCTTTCTCTCTTACGCCCTCAGTACAGTCGGCTTCGGTAAGGGGTATCTCCGGTCAGGGAGGAACACAGACTTACGTAACAGGAGTTCTGGGTCCTAATCAGTGGCTTATGCAGGATTCTTCGCTCCCACAGCAGTCGGTAGCTCAGAAGGCAGCGGATATATCTCAGGCATTTCAGGTAACACAAAGTTCTGACATACGCGTTTCTGCCTCGCCTAGTCGAGAGGCATCACGATTGAGCGATGTACAGCTGTCAGCTTCAACGTTTACTGCTGCGGACCCTTCTGGAGTAACTTCTTCCCCTTTCATTCTTCCCTCCTCTTCCTCGATCCAGGCACATTTGGTTCCGCTCTCTTTTCCTTCGGCAAGATATAACACTGTAGGTTCGGTCCCGGACAGGTTTCTTCCGCACCGAAACGGGGATTTCTCCCCAGGACTTTTCTTCCCTTCCACCTCTTTCAGGGGTTACTATTGCTCCAGAGGTGGAAGGACAGCAACCAGGTTTAAGTGATAATCTAGCAGACTTTTCATCGTTGGATGGACTGCACTCTGGCACTCCTCCGCCTTCTTTGGCCCCAAACCGTTCGGCGGCCGCGGAAGAGGAATCGATTCCCGAAATTCGGGATATTCCGGTGGACTTGGGCTGTCCTCTGGCAATAGCAATGATTATAGGCGTATGCTGGATTATGTGACTGCGCTTTACCCGCAAGTGAGAGCTCCGGACGATCAACATGTTTCGAATCAGTCATTATTTGAGACATTTTATGCTACCAAACCAACTCCAGCACCTTTTTCGTGCGGTTTGGTCTGGTTTGACCGCGTCAAACAAGCGATGCAAGAGGCAGACGGTAGGTTGGCTGCGGCAGTAGCTGCCAATAGACAGGATATTTCGCTTCTCTCACCGCGTAAGGCGATTTATGCAGTCTGGGGGAACCCTTCGGCAGGGGCCAGGTTACCGCTCAACGAATCGGTTGAGGCAATTCTGTGTAGGTCTCCGGCAGCGTCTAGACTCGTAGGAATTTCGCTAAGAGAAGCGGGAGTGTTAGAGGACGTCTTGCGTAACCAGACGGAGGCCCTCTCTCACACACTCTGGATATTATCAAGCCTGATGGGGTTTCTAAAAAATGACGGTTACGTTCCCTCAGATCCGGGACTGTTCGACAACTTGATAACGTCAGTCTCGATGGGCTTAGCGCATCAGGCGAATGTGCTAGCTTCCTCTACGACGTTTGTAGGGAAGAAGAGGAGAAACTTCTGAGTCACCTTCCCCCTCATTATCCGGACGTACACAAGAGTCTTACTTAGAGCTCCCATAGCGTTAGCAGATTCTCTCTTTAAGGAGGGAGACGTATCCAATATGACTAACTTCGTGGCTTCCAATTCATCAGTCGAATCGCAACAGGCCATGATTCGAGTAGCAGCACAGGGCTCCCGGTCACCTAGAGGAGCACGTAGGGCTTCCCCTATGAGAAGACAGACTTCTAAGTCTCCCCCTAGATCACCTAAGAAGGTGCGCTTTGCGAACAGGGCGGGTTCAGGCCCTTCCTCATCATCCGCTAAACCTTCGTCGGCTCGGAATTTTACAAAGTAGGAGACATGTCCCTCGTCTGCACAGGTAGGAGGCTGTCTAGCCCCTTTCTACCAGGTATGGAAGGAGTGGGGAGCAGAGGATTGGGTGGTGGAAGTTCTGAGGGCGGGGTATCGGATCCCCTTTCACTCCTTCCTCCTCTGTCACCCTCTCCCGTATACCTTCCGAGTTATTCCCAGAATTCCATCAAAGGAATAGCTCTAACAAAGGAGATTCAGGAACTCTCGGAGAAGGGGGCACTAGAAACAGCCCCCCCATCTCCGGGGTTTTACAGCAGGATCTTCGTTGCATCGAAAGCTGGGGGCAAGTGGAGGCCGATAATAGATCTTTCGAACCTCAACAATTGGATAGTAACTGCGGGGTTTCACATGGAGACTGCGCAGTCGGTATTACGGTCAGTCAGAGGGGGGGATTGGATGGTGTCGGTGGACCTAAAGGACGCGTATCTCCAGATTCCGGTTCATCCGGAATCTCGGAGATACCTCAGGTTCGTATCTTCCGTCGGCACCTTCCAGTTCAAAGTTCTCCCCTTCGGGCTGACTACAGCGCCGCAGGTATTTACGAGGGTCATGTCTCCGGTATCGGCAATTATGCATCGTCGGGGTTACAGAATGCTAAGATACCTAGACGACTGGCTGATTCTAGCCTCCTCCCTGGAGGAGATATTAAAGGCGAGGACTTCCTTCTGAATTGTTAATGCTGGGATGTTTAGGACTTGTCGGGCTGACATTTTGCAAAGAGTTCTCTAGTACCAACACAATGTATGACTTATTTAGGGATAAGGATTCTCTCTCTTCCTTTCAAGGCTTTCCCATCACATGAGAGAATACAGTCAATACTAAACTAAGTGAACCTGTGTCAAAAAGGGAACATAGCGTCATCATGGAGAAGTCTATTAGGGAGAATGTCGTCTCTATCCTTTCTGATTCCAGGGTCTCGTCTCCGGATGCGTTCGCTACAGGGACGTCTCAGGAATCTCAGGGACTTCCGTAACGAGAACGCAGTTATAAGCTGGAGCGATTCTTGCCTCTCGGATCTTCTGTGGTGGTCAGAAGAAAAGCACCTGACACGCAGAAAGTCCCTAGTCTCTCTCATTCCCGACTTTCACCTATATACAGATGCCTGAAATCTGTTGATCTCGTTCTGGAGGAACGAGATCAACAGAACTAAATCTAGTAGCCCAAAGAATCCTGAGATGGTGCGAAGACCAAAGAGTGTCTCTCCTTCCCCAGTTTGTATCGGGAAGCCTCAATGTTCTGGCCGACTCTTTAAGTCGCGCATGTCAGGTACTGGGAGGAGAATGGACATTAACACAGGATGCAGTACGTCAGGTACTCAGGAAGTGGCCGGCGACGGTAGATCTATTCGCAACGAGACTAAACCATCGTCTGCCGATATATTTCTCCCCGGTAGTGGATCCGATGTCAATAGGAACAGATGCAATGCTACAAAGCTGGGATCACATGCAGGCTTATGCGTTCCCACCCTTCGGTCTCATCCATCGAGTTATCGGGAAACTGAGGGAGAGCGACAAGGTGAGTTTGACACTGATAGCTCCTTTCTGGACACAACGCCCATGGTTCCCGGAACTGCTGGAGCTCATCATAGATATTCCCATGCTTCTTCCTATTCGGAAGGATCTACTCAAACAACCACACTTCCACCACTACCATCAGAACCCTCGCATGCTAAACCTAGCTGCTTGGAGATGTCGAGCGGAGCAGTCAAGAAAAACCGGACTATCTAAAGAAGTGGCTAAGCAACTTTCTTTTAACTTAAGGAAATCAACACGGAAACTGTACCAAGTCAGATGGACTATTTACAGGAGATGGTGTCGGAAAGAGGGTCATTCTATTTCTAGACCTTCAATTCCTAAAATATCAGACTTCCTTTTATTTCTTAGGAAGGAAGTCAAGGAGTTTCTTTCCACTCGGCGATATATCTTATCCGCTCGATGCTCAGTTAAATAACCTTTTAAATTTCACCTTTCCAGAGATCTCAACGGAGTAGGTGTATTCATGATCTAATACGATCCTTTAAGATTGAAAGACCAGGATTACCGAATCGAGCACCACCATGGGATTTGTCGGTGTTCGAACCAATCGAGAATCTGACATTAACCCTTAAACGCCGTCTGGACGTATTTTACGTCAAGATAAATTGTCTGTCGGGTGCCGACTGGACGTATTTTACGTCGACATACGAAAGTTTTTTTTAAAATTCGCGGAAAAATACTTATAGGCCTACCAGCCTAAAACTTTTGAATCACGCGCCTTAGGGGATGCTGGGAGTTCTCGGATCAAGGCCTTGTTTTGTTTTGAAGCGTGACCCAGGTGCACATGTGCGATATCCCATCTTCTCGCTCCAGCCAGCATCAGTAGCGCACCATCCGAGAGCGATCTTTCGTGAAAAGCGTGTTTTTCTGGACTTGTGCGAGACTTTGAGCATTTGTATTGCTACAGGACATTCATAGGTATGTCTCAACGACGTGTGAACCGTGAAAGGCGCGTTTTACCCGTCGGAAGGGATCGTGTAAGGCGAGTTTTGGACCTGGATGCTGGCGAGGGGCCAAGCACCCAGCATGACCCCGCGCCTCAAGGCCGTTCTGTGCGGCCACGTGTGGCTGAAAGTGTTTCAGGAACACATCGTATGCCTTTGGTTACCCTAGGAAGCATGTGGGCGTCCTTAGGGGCATTCGTAGGCATTTGGGAGGCCTCCAACCAAGGGACATAGACGAGTATCTTTCGGAGCTTGATCGGGAACATGTCGCAAGTCCTTATTTTGATGGCGGATGGTCATCGAGTGATGAGGACATCAGTCCGATGGAAAGTGAGGATGAATATTTGCCCCCAATGTCCGTTCGAGGCTCACATCCCGAAAGTGAGCTCGAATTCAGTGGGTTCAGTGCTTACGAGGGGGAATCTGAGGAGGAGGGGGAGGGTGGGGATACGGGCTCAAGTTTTATCGCAGAGGACGATACAGAAAGTGAGGGCCTAAGTGAGGGTGATGGCCAACGGGGGTGGTAGTGTGCATCGTGCCCGCACGGGCACGGGCACGTAGAAGGTCGGCTCGTCGCGCCAGCCAAGGTGAAGGTCGGTCGTCGGAGAGTGACGAGGGGTGGACGGAGGACCCCACCCCTCCTAACATGCACCCCTTCACGGCAACCCCTGGGATGACCGTACCAGTACCCCTGACTGTTTTGGGGTTCATCCAGCTTTTCCTGACGCGGGAATTGCTGGAATACCTGGTACAACGAGACGGTGGACTACGCTCGGTACTGCCGGTATGAGCTGAGGACGACCTTGTCGTATTACTGGTGGGTTTTGCAACCTCATTGACATGGCGCATTTTTGGGGCTCCACATTTATTTTGGTATGACACCTGCTGTCGACGTCAGGCAAATATGGAGGAGAAATTATTTTTTATGTATGCCGAATGTGCCTGGCGTTATGTCCCGTGATAATTTCCTGGCGTTTTGGACAGGTACTTCAACGCCTTCAACTGAAGGGCCATACCCGGAATAACATGATCGCCTCATTTTAGTGCGTACAGTGTTGGATTATATCCGTGAGCGGTGTAGTAATCTCGTGATTCCTGGAAAGAACCTGTCTTTGGATGAGGGGATGATGCCTTACAAAGGACGTCTTAGTATAAAGTGTATAACCCCAAGAAGCCAAAGAAATATGGTGTGAAATTCTTTCTCATTACCGAGGCCAACACTGGATACGTTGTGGACTTTTTCAGTGTATACCGGGGTCTTCTCCACGCTGCGTGACACTGTATTCAACCTTGTGGGACGTTTCCGTAACCAGGGATATCACCTGTTTATGGATAATTATTATAACTCGGTATCCCTGGCCCAGGAACTGTATGAAGCAGGTGTTCACGTCAGTGGTACCCTTCGGTTGGTGCGTGGGGCCCCGAATGTCCTCAAGAGGTTCGCTAGTCATCCGCAACACCTGGCAAGAGGAGAGACAGAGGCGGAAGGGCGCTGTCTTCGTCATCTGTTGGAAGGGTGTCCGACTCGTCCCCATGATTACGACGAGTCATGAACCCATCCAAGAAGAGATCGTACAGCGGAAGAAGACACGTCGACAGGGCCGAGTTGTGTTTGAGGAGTTTTCGTACCGAGCGGCCTACTGTCATTGGGCACTACAACAGGCACATGGGAGGAGTTGATCTCTTTGATCAGCTCATCCAGTACTATCCCTTCACCAGGAGAACCAGACCCCCTCGATATGGGACCACCTTGACGTGGTGAGGGGGCTCTTGAACCCCAGGAATTAGTTCCTGGGTTTGAGTCCAAGAGTCTCATATTTTTTTGTATATTTTCATTTGGAGTAATATTGTGGAATTTTCCACTTCAGTAAAATTTATTGGACCTGACGATGGGAAAAGATATCATAGCTGGGATTGGGTTTATATCTGAAGCTAAATAGTGGGAGCTGTGGTAGGATCATCAACTACCCAATAATGTTCGGGACCTGAGAGATATCAGATTGATAACTCAAGGGCGGAACTATTCTTCAGGGCTGGACCACGGATTCCAGGGGGGTCTAGTCCTGGGGATAGGACTCTCGGCATTCTTTCCGGTTTGCCCATAACATGGTTAGGGTGGGGATGATTGTATTCTTGTAATATTCTCAGTCCTAGTAAGCGGGTTTGGCTTACACTTGCGGCCAACTCTAACCATGTTGGTGCCATCCCCAGCTGGGGGTAGGGTAGGGACGCGGACATTTGGGAGTCGGCTCTCACTTGCCATTGGTGGAAGAATAAACTTTATGAAAGGCTGATGATATTTTTTTAATATTTTCAGGTTTAATTTTTCTCTTTTTTTTTAAAATAAAGCTTTTATGACTAGTAACCACAAGGATTCTAGTACCCCTGGTCCTTTTGATGATGATTTGGCACTGATGACGACCCGTGACATGAACTTGACCGTGGATATGGAATGCTCCAGTGGTGGTACTACCTCTCAGGGTAGTCATCACAAATTGAAAAGAAACCATTGTGGGAACACAGTGGATAGTTTGAGGGTGTTGCATGTAAAGCACATTCCCTTGGAATGTGACTATGAGACGCTCTCTGCTTCGTTTGGTAGTTATGGCAAAATAGAAGAATTGAGGATGAACTACGATGAAAGTGAGAAAAAATGGGAGGCATGGCTGACTTTTGAAAAACATGAAGCTGCACTCAAAGCCAGCAGCAGTATCAATAACATAACAATTTGTAAAAAGATTGTCAAGGGAGCACTGACTGACAGGGCCCCTAAAAATATGGATATTTACAGACCATCACAATGGGTACAAGTGGCTCAGCCAAATTTGAATGACGACAACACTTTTGAAAGAACACCAAAACCTCCAATGTGGTTGGTAGTAACTGCTAGGGAGGAAAATTATAATTACTACAAATTTGGCAGATACATCCAAAAAAAGGTTGGCTGTATTGACATGGGGAACATCTCAAGGTTTGGCAAAGGCAGTGTCCTAATTCATGCTAAATCAAAGACACAGTCATACATGCTGACAATGAAGAATTTCGAGAAAGATGATATGATAAAAGAAATTAGACCACACAGAATTTTAGTTATGGTAAAGGAGTGGTATTTGATAGAGACCTTTGTGAACTGACAGAAAGAGAAATATTAGAAATCAGTCCAACTTCTGTATGGAAGATAAAAAAGGTTTCCAAAGGCAAATATGGTTATTTTAACATTTGAGGACTCTGATGTACCATCTTACATCAATTTTGGAAACGAAAGGGTCAAAGTCAAACCATTTTTATCCAAACCTCTGCAGTGCTACAACTGTTTTCAATATGGCCATCCATCCAGATTCTGTAAAAACGATAAAGTGTGTAATAATTGCTCGGCTCCTGAACATGGTCCTTGTTCGAAACATCCAAAATGTATTAACTGTGAAGAGAATCATACCCCATTCAATAAAAGTGCAGCCAATATAAACATGAAGAGGCAGCTATATGTAAAGCTAATGCTGAAACATATAAGTATTAGTTACGCCAGGAAGTTAATTGGTCAGACAAAGACCTATGCTATGGCTCTAAATTCTGTAGCCCCCATGAAAACTAAAGCACCTCTACCTGCAGTAAAACCTAGAACTATTGAAACCCAGTCATCTGATCTAGATGACAGGCCGGCTAGGGTTGAAGCACCCCTATCCAAGAAAGATGTGCCTGCTGTTATAGACTCCTCTCCAGATGAGGAAATCCTCCCTGTGTCTATTCCATCTCTTCAGCAAGAAACCCATGATGTAATGGAACAAGAAAAAAACTAGAAGGCCAAAGAGAGAGAGAACTCCTTCATCCTCTCCTCCACCTGCTCAAAAGGTAAAGGAGATATCCAAACCCCATAAAAATATAACAAAAATGAAGATGCTCCTGCCCCTGAAACAACCAAGGAATCAAGTTCCTTGGATAAAAAAAAGAAAAGAAAATAGTAGTGGAAGTCCACTCTCCTCCATATCAAAAAACTAATAAAAAACATAATCATAAGCCACGTATCTCAAGACTATCTAAAGAAACTCTTATAAAGTCCCATAAGGAAAATAAACAAAAAACTAGTATAGATCAATATAGAATTTCCCTTGGTAGATCCTAGCACTAAAATTCAATCTGGACATTTTACAATGGAACTGTAAAGGACTAAGGACTCGTTCAGAAATATTAAAAGGTATTACTGAGGGTGAGCATAACCCAGGGGTTGTATGTCTTCAAGAAACTAAATTGGGGATTCAGTATACAATCCAGGTGGTAAATTAGAAATCTACAAAATGAACCCCACTGATGGGGATCGCGCCCATGGAGTGTTGCAATAATTATTACTAAAGCATTGCAACATTTTATGGTTCCCCTGAACACCCAGCTTCAAGCAATTGCTATCCGGGCTACTTTTGAACCGTGAAATCACAATCTGCTCTCTTTACCTTCCCCCAAGATGTAGGTTCACTCTTGGGGACATTCAAGGATTAATCAATCAACTACCTCCTCCTTTTTACTACTTGGTGATTTTAATTCTCATAATCCACTTTGGGGTGGAGATTTTTTAGACACAGAGGGTAGGATCATTGATGACGTTGTTAATAATAATGATCTTACACTTTTTAATGATGGTACTATGACATACCATAATCTCTACACAGGTGGTTCATCTGCTATAGACTTAAGTATTTGCTCTTCTTCTCTCTATCTTGATTTTAATTGGTCTGTAGATGAGTATTCTACATGACAGTGATCACTTTCCCATTCATCTTAAGTTTGTGAGAAATGCCCCCTCGATTTGTCCTATCAAATGGAAGGGGAAAAGGAAGCAGATTGGGTAAAATTTCAAGAAGGCATTAACCTATCCAGGAATTTGAATCCTGCAAATGCCATATAAAGGCTTATGAGTACTTTGCCTCCGAAATATTGAATAGTGCTGAAAATTCAATACCTAAAACCAAAGGGAAACCACACAGACCTGCTGTCCCTTGGTGGGATAAAACCTGTGGTAATTTGAGGAAAATTACCAGGAAATGTTACAGGCGTTATAAATCCAGTCAGTCTGCAACAGCAAAATCTATTTACCAACGAGCTATGGCAAAACAACGAAAATATTTTAAAAAGTAAAAAGAGAATCCTGGCTTTTTTATATAAATGGCATAAATTCCAAGACCCCAACCAGATTGATCTGGAAAAAAGAAATTAGAAAAGCTAAGTGGCAAGTATGTTCCAACACCAACACCCTGTTTGAAAATCAATGGAGACCTTGTCACCAAGCCTAATGAAGTTGCTGAAAAACTGGGTGAGCATTTCTCCAAAGTATCGAGTTCCAGGAACTATTCAAACTCGGTTCCAGAATATTAGGAATTCAGCCATTTCCCTTAATTTAAATTCTGGAAATGGTGAATCTTATAATTCCAAATTAACTTTGAGGGAATTAAGGGATGCCCTGTCATCATCTGTATCAGCATCCCCTGGGAATGATAACATTCTTTACAGCATGCTGAAAAATCTCCCAGAATCGGCTAAATCTTATCTTCTTAAAATTTTTAACAAAATATGGGAAACTGGTACTCTCCCCCCTTCTTGGAAGATTGCAATCATGTTCCCATAAAGAAACCATTGAAAGATCCTCATCTTCCTACAAGCTATCGGCCAATATCTCTTACAAGTTGTGTATGCAAATTGTTTGAGAAAATGGTGAATTCTAGATTGATGTGCATCTAGAAAAAAATGGTTTGTTATCATCTGTCCAATTTGGATTCAGGAGAAATCGTTCCACTGTGGACCCACTAATAAGATTATCAACCCAAATTCAGCAAGGTTTCTCAAAACGCTGTCAGACTATAGGAGTCTTCTTCGACCTTGAAAAAGCTTATGACACTACTTGGCGTTTTGGTATAATTAAGCAGATTCATGACATGGGAATACGAGGTAATATGTTAAATTTCATCAGGTCATTTCTAAGTGAAAGACTCATTAAAGTAAGAATTGGAAACACCTTGTCTAATGCTTTTGAGCTAGAGGAGGGTGTCCCACAAGGCAGTGTGTTGAGTGGGTCACTTTTATTTAGCTTGGTCTATAAATAGCATTGTTGAATGTGTGTCTCCAGTAAAGACATCTTTGTTTGTAGATGACCTTGCTATTTATGTCACTAGTTATGATGCTGTTGCAGCTTGTAATTTTCTGCAAAAGTCAATTAATGCAATCAGCAATTGGGCTGATGACAATGGCTTTCGATTCTCCCCTAGTAAAACTGTGGCAGTTCGTTTTACTAGGTGTACCCGAAAGGAAACCATCCCAAATATTAGTTGAAAGACACACTAATACCATATGAGGAGGAGGTGAAGTTTTGGAGGAATGATTTTTGATAAGAAACTAACATGGGGTAGTCATATTGACTCTTTGAAAATTAAGGTGAAGAAGTCCCTTAACATTTTAAAAGTAGTTTCAGGTTTTAATTGGGGTGCTGATAAGAGGTCACTTTTACGGTTATATGACTCTTTATGTAAATCAAAGCTTGAGTATGGTTGCCAAGTCTACTCTTCAGCAAGTGCAAGCAAGCTTAAGGAGTTGGATGTAGTTCATCATGCTGGTCTGAGAATATGTTCTGGAGCATTCAAAACATCTCCAGTTGAAAGCTTATATACCGACACAGAAGAGCTCCCTCTAGACTTACGTCGAGAGGAACTGGGACTGCGTATATGTTCAAACTAAGAGGTTCCCCAGAAAACCCGGCAGCATCTATCCTTAACCAAACGATTCACAGCAGTTTGCAAATGCTAGAGCATCCAAGCCTCTTCATGTGAGAATTAATGCTGCAGCTGACAGTGTGCCTATTAAAGACCAAAAAATTAAGGCAATACATTGCTCTAAGCTGCCTCCTTGGTTGACCCCAGAACCATCGGTCTGTAAAAAAACTGTGGTTAAAAAATCTTAATGTGCAAGAAGTGAAGGCTTGTTTTCTTGATCATGACTGAAAGCATTCGGGTTCTGTTAAACTTTTTACTGATGGATCAAAGACATCAAGCGGTGTTGGTTGTGCTGTTGTTCATAGTAATAACTCGTATGTGGGCAGACTTTCAAATAATGCATCCATTTACAGCTGAATTGACTGCATTAGCCAAATCTCTGGAGATTGCTTCTACTCTACAGGTAATAATTTCACCATTTACTCAGATTCTTATAGTGCACTCATGGCCATTTCAGCAGTATAACCCTAAACATCCAATTGTTCAACGTATTCAAGAATGGTTATATAGGCTTGCCTCCAAATTCAAATCTGTCCAGTTTTGCTGGGTTCCTTCCATGTGGTATTGCTGGTAATGAACTTGCTGACCATGAGCAAGAGATGTCATTAATAAAGAAGGCATTCTCTTCCACCATATTCCTTCCACTGACATGAATGGACTATTCGTTCATATGTTAAAAATAAATGGCAAGCACGTTGGTCATCTCCCTATCTGACCAACAATAAAAAGTACAAGAAGATCCGACAAAGTATTGAACATTGGCCCTCTGGTTTCCAACAAAATCGTAGGGTAGAAACTGTATTATGTCGTCTAAGAATTGGCCATACTCGATTGACCCACCGATTCCTGTTGGAGGGGGTACCTGCACCAGTCTGTATGCAGTGTGACTCTCCTCTTACTGTGGAACACATTATATGCCATTGCCATAAGTATTCTGCGGCACGACAGAGACATGGGTTAGTGGGCAGGGATCTATGTAGAAAACTGCTTGGTCCGGATGTAGCTGTTAATAGAATTGTTGGATTCCTTAGAGACATTAATCTTTTTAATGAAATTTAATATTGACCGCCCAGTACGTTGCAAAGTGTAGTGTATACACTAAAGTTGTTTATATAAGCATACTTATATGAATATGAGTATGTGTATGGTACATGTATATATAAGTTTTTTACTCTTGTTTGCATTCACGAAATGCGAAGTTATAATTTTTATTGACGGATATCCGTTTTTATCATAACTTTAAAATCGCCTATATTTATTTAGTTTATAAAATCATCAACAAATATTCATGTCAAACCAGTTTCATTAAAGCGCTGAATAATCCCTATGGATTCCAGTGCTTGGCTTCAAGCCTAAACATCATATTCCATCATATTCCAGGAGAACCAGAAGGTGGACACAGAAGCTCCTCAAATACATCCTTCAGTTGGCCCTCCAAAATGCTTACATACTGTACTGTGGGTACCGCGGTGACAATCTTCCGAGGTTGACCCACATACAGTTCCTAGAGGTAGCCGGGAATGCCCTCATCAACTTCGATCCCGATGAGTGGCCTTCCATAACTGACCCCCTGCCCCGAGCTGCAGATCTGCCCCTAGAGGAAAGGGCAGATAGGAGGGCCAACTTCGCTCGAACCCTGCCGCCGCCCCTGCTGCGCCGGCCCCTGCTGACGACGCCCCTGCTGCCGCCGCCCCTGCTGACGACGCCCCTGCTGCGCCGCCCCTGCTGACGACGCCCCTGCTGCCGCCCGCCGCTGCTGACGACGCCCCTCTTGCTGCCGGCCCCGCCATCACCGCTTCTCGTCGGGTAGTGGACCCTGCGTGTCGGCTGCAGCCAGGGAACACATACTGGAGGCCTTAGAAGGGCAAAGGCAGAAACGGTGCCGGGTGTGCCATATGAATGGCAGAAGGAGAGACACCCGGTTCTTCTGTCGTCTCTGCAAAGTTGCTCTTTGCAGGATAGGGGAGTGTGACCGAAAGTACCACACTAAGGTCATGTATTGGAGCGCGCCCCCTAAACCGACAGCGGAGGGCGCACGGGGGGCCGCCGGGTCCATCAGAAGTAAGGGCGCGCGTCTCCCTCCTCCACCTGTACCTCGTCATGTCGAGTGGAAAAAAAATGCAAGACTCTTCAATGGAGGAGGGAGAAAACAAGAATAGAACGAAGAGTCAGGATACGAGTGAGTATTCTGCATTTATTTTATATTTAGTTTTATATTTATTACAATTTTTTCATATATCTGAATGTGTGCATGATAAATAATGATATTTCCAGTTTACATTTAATTGTATGCAAAAAGAGAAGTGTCACGAACATTCCTTTTATCTGTATTTGGTTTTTGATAACCAGAAATCGGAATAGTAATTATATATATTTTACGTATAAAAAAAAATTATATATATATATATCTATATATAGAGAGATATATATAATATATATTAATATATATAAATATATATATATAGTATATTATAATATATTATATATATATATAGATATGATATATATTGTATATATATATATATTATATAATATAATATATAATTATATTATATATATAATAATATTTTATATATTATATGTATATATATATATATATAATATATATATATAGTATATATATACATATATATATATTATATATTTAATATAATATTATTTATTATTATAATTGAATATATTATATATGAATATATAAATATATATATATAATAATATATATATATTATTATAAATATAATATAATATATTTTAATTAAATAATAATATATATAATATATTATTATAATGTTATATATATAATATATAATATGTATTAAATATTATATATAATATATAGTTTTAATTTTTTTTTTGGGTAAGCAGATTACTTACAGTATAGTAATATTCAATCATTTACCATCACTTTAAAACAAATTGCAAGTCTCTAGAACAATATCTCGATTTATGGTGAATATTTGAAAAAAATATTTTTATTCCTCCGCGCACCGATTCTCGGCCGAAAATCTCCGAAACGCGTAGGTCACATTCTCCTAATATTTGTGCCTTTTCATATCACGCTTATTTTATAGTTTTATATATGGAAATGTGCGCAAAAACATGCACAATATAACACAAAATATTGGAAGGTTGTAGCATTTCTCATTTTTGAAATATTTGCATATAAAGTACGATAAGTATGAAAAAAACTACGATCGGTCAACTTTGACTCAACCGAAAAGGTCAAAAAACGCATTTATAACATAAAAATCTTACAGTCTAGTAATATTCAATCATTTATCTTCATTTTAAAACATATTGCAAGTCTCTAGAACAATATCTCGATTTATGGTGAATTTTTGAACAAAATATTTTTTTCCCCTCCGCGCGACGATTCTCGGCCGAAAATCTCGGAAACCCGTAGGTCACATTCTCCTAGTATTTGAGCCTTTTCATATTACGCTTTTTTTAAAGGTTTATATATGGAAATGTGCGCAAAAACATGCACAATATAACAAAAAATATTGGAAGGTTGTAGCATTTTTCATTTTTGAAATATTTGCATATAAAAAACGATAAGTACGAAAAAAACTACGATCGGTCAACTTTGACTCAACCGAAAAGGTCAAAAAAAGCATTTATAACATAAAAATCTTACAGTCTAGTAATATTCAATCATTTATCTTCAATTTAAAACATATTGCAAGTCTCTAGAACAATATCTCGATTTATGGTAAATATTTGAAAAAAATATTTTTATTCCGTCCGCGCGCCGATTCTCGGCCGAAAATCTCGGAAACGCGTAGGTCACATTCTCCTAATATTTGTGCCTTTTCATATTACGCTTTTTTTTAGAGGTTTATATATCGAAATGTGCGCAAAAACGTGCAAAATATAACAAAAATTATTGGAAGGTTGTAGCATTTCTCATTTTTGAAATATTTGCATATAAAGTACGATAAGTACGAAAAAAACTACGATCGGTCAACTTTGACTCAACCGTAATGGTCAAAAAACGCATTTGTAACATAAAAATCTTAGTCTTGTAATATTAAATCATTTATCTTCAATTTAAAACATATTGCAAGTCTCTAGAACAATATCTCGATTTATGGTGAATATTTGAAAAAAATATTTTTATTCCGTCCGCGTGCCGATTCTCGGCCGAAAATCTCGGAAACGCGTAGGTCACATTCTCCTAATATTTGAGCCTTTTCATATTACACTTTTTTTAGAGTTTTATATATGAAAATGTGCGCAAAAACATGCACAATATAACAAAAATTATTGAAAGGTTGTAGCATTTCTCATTTTTTTTATATTTGCATATAAAAAAAAATTTTAAACAAAAATTCGACATTCGGTCAACTTTAACTCGTTTGAAATGGTCGAAAACTGCATTTGTAAGCTAAAACTCTTACAGTATCGTAATATTCAATCATTTCCTTCATTTTGAAACAAATTGCAAGTCTCGAACAACATTTCGATTTATGGTGAATTTTAAACAAAAAAATTTTTTTACATCCGCGCGCTACGAATTCATGCATCATTTTGTGATAATATTTTCTCTGTGTTGCTTTTATCGTTTTACAATGTGTTATATATATCAAAATGATCGCAATTTAGTGCACATTACAACGAAAAAAAAAGTAACTTGTTACCTCTAACCGTTTGGCGCACAGCGCGATTTGAATACAATTATATATGAAATTTCGTTTTTGCGCTATCATATCGCATTATTTATATATGATAATGATAATTTTTTTCATTTCTGATGGTTGCATACTAAACTTCAAGCAATGACAAAAAAAGGAGCCAAAAATGAACTCTTAATCTTGAAAACTAAGCGCGCTCTGATTTTTTGAAAAAAATATTTTTTCCCGCTACGCGCTCACTCTCAAACCCCTCCGGCATACGGGAGTCATTTTTTTATTTACCGCTTCGGCGTTTAAGGGTTAAGACAGTTAACAAAGAAAGTTCTCTTCCTTACTGCATTAGCAACAGCGAAGAGAGTGAGTGAGCTGCAAGCAGTATCCAGGCTCGTTTCGTACAAAGGAGACGATATTTTCTTGTCTTTTCTGCCGGAATTCGTGGCGAAGACAGTCGGAGGCGAACACACTGCCAAGGTCGTTTAGGGTATTGGCCTTGAGAGATTTCGTCAATGGAGACCCGGAAGAGATGCGGTTATGCCCGGTGCGAGCGCCAAGAGTATATTTATCCCGGGTAGAGAAACTTCGCCCTCGCCCGCGGACACTTTTCATATCTCCTCGGAATCCTTCACGGCCGATCTCGAAAAATGAGATTAGCTTCTTCCTAAGAGAGGTAATATCACAGGCTCATGCGGGTTCGCATTCGGTAAATACAAATCCAATACTACCACGAGCGCATAGTATTAGGGGGATGGCTACATCATCTTCCTTTCTCAGAAACTACTCGGTGTCTTCAATTCTAGAGGCGGCTTCTTGGAAGTCTGTTTCAGTATTTACATCGTTCTATTTAAGAGACATTCAGTTTGCTTCATCGGAAGGCTACTCGTTAAGCCCGTTCGTAGCGGCGAACACTATTATATAGGTTAAGTTGGGGAAAGTATAGGTTAAGCCGGTGAAGGTAGAATAAAATTAGGTTTAAGGTCTTTCTGACATTTAGATAGGAAACTGCTTTGGTCTCCAGAGGTCTGGACAAAGTGTTACTAGAATAGGTTAAACGTAGTTAGATATGTTAGTAGTCAGTCTTCTTACGAGAGTCCGAGGGGGTGCTCTCGTAGGCTAGACCATAGTGTCGGCTCGAGGATTACAGCGTAGTCTGGTCATAAGCACTCGACAAACAGAGGATCACAGAGGACTTCGGCTCTGCACGCCACTACTTGCACCTCCATACATGAGAGGCTATGAATAGCCACATGGGAGGATCGTCATATTCCTACACATCCCAGAGCTTTGGAGGATCCAGCTGGGAAGAAGTAGACGACATAGACAGTACTGACTCGACAGACGATCGAAGTACTCTCCAATACGTCTCTGCGCCGAAAGGAATAACAGATCAAGTGAGTTTAAGTTGCATGAGGGTACTAGATAGATTAGTGAATGAGTTACCATCTATACGGTAGTAAGAAGCGGGCAAGAGGATTGATCCCTCCCCCTTTAAGTGTTGTTAATCTGGCTAATTCAGGTGTTCAGGGGATGTATTGCAATATGAAGTTTTCATAATAAAACTAATATTGCAATACTCACCTGAACACCTGAATGATTCCCACCCTCCTTCCCCACATCAATCTGAACCAGATAAGCAATTGAGGAAGATAAGAGTAACGACACACACCTGTACCAGCGTTGCCAACCGTCTGGGATGGTAACTCAAGGAAGTTTTTACCTGCAGCGTTGGCAACGCTGACTGTTAAAAACAAATTTCCCACTAGTGGGATGGGTAATTGAGAGTTGTTCGGGCTAATTGGGATTAGGGCTAATTCAGGTGTTCAGGTGAGTATTACAATATTAGTTTTATTATGAAAACTTCATATTAATAAACAAATGTCTTAAAGGAAATGGCTTGGGTGCTTGCAGAAAACCAGTTTAACAGAAAATTAATTGTACATTCGCCCTCTTTCTCGAACACTCCCTCTTTGAAAACGTCCTTTTTAAAAGGTAACCGGCCCAACATTTGACCCAAGTTGGTAGTGTCAACACTTCCTATAAAATGTAGCGTTATATGCACTTACTATAAACGTAGCGTTATATGATATCCAATACCTTATCTTACTCTTTGCAAGGAAGAGTCGTCACCATATATAAACAGTGCCTTATTCTGGGCTTTATTTGTAGCTTTCTGTAATTCTATACATTTTATGCGAAACGGGCGTATTTAAAATGTTTATCCATATTCAATATAGTAAATCCACAAAATCGAGAGTATATTTTACGTGCGATTTTTAGACATCGTCGTCTTTTCCCTGTGTAAGAGATGTTTCGAAACTGTCTCGGTATAATTGGCTCCTCGATTTTGTGGATATTTCAGATTCATTAAGATTCATTATGGAGTTTCCATCAACACATCACTGCAGATTTTCCTCCGGCAATTTGTCAAGAGCAGTGGACGTTATCAAGTAGATGAAACTGTGGTTCTAATATGAAATGCAAAATATAAAATATTTTAAGCCACTTCAAGCTGCGAGTGTACGAGTTTGTGCAGATACGAAATACGTAAAATGAAAATAAGTCACGAACTTTATTTATTTCTACCAAAAAAAAAGTCTACGGTATAAATCTCTTGGTATAGACAACTTAAAAAAAAAAGATAAAAGAAAATAAAAGCAACCGTAATGAGTATTCTCCATTTGCAAAATTAAAATGTTCATGTGGCAGAGTGTTCTCCCAAGAGAACTTCCCCCCCCCCCACCAAAAAAAAAAAAAAAAACCTACCCAACCCCTTTCCCTCTTCCAGCCAAATGTGCCTTATCCTCGCCACAAAACAGCTAAGGACCTCCCGAAATACTCTGCTTTTAACTAGCCACAAGTCTATTTAGACTGATATTCGTTTACCGCATACAAAGGTCGTTCTCTCTCACTCTGATGGAACGAGAGCAGCAGTACCACGATGTTTATGAATAAAATACAAATGGCTGAATGGTAAGCTGGTCATTCATTTTGGTTCACCCTGTCCACTTCTCAAGACCAGTCGTCTTCCCCGACCCCCGCCAGCAAAAAAAAAAAAAAAAAAAAAAAATTTATAACTTAAGCCACATCAAGAATTGCCTTGATAGTTTTATTCTAGTTTACTCAAGCCCAGCACACTAAAAAGTTTATGCTCAGAATTTAACCCCGAGATTAACGTATACGGTACTTTGAAATTTTGATCTATGAGACTAGAGCCTATTAAGGATATTCGTATTACACAGAATATGGCTTTCGAAAAACTAAGAAAATGCATGCAAGACTTTTTATTGTAGAAGATTGCATGTTTTGGTGCCATCAGATGTTATACAGCTGAAATATGAAGATACTGCAGCAGGGTCAATGACAATAAATTGATATTAAATTCACAAAATTCCAATTTTTCTTAAAACTCCAAAAAACGAGAAAGCTATAGAAAACGGGGCTTTTGACCCTCCAGTGAGCTTAAAATGAGCCAGAAAAGACACTCTAGTACTAGTATCCTTTGTCTCAAATACGGCGCATTGAAGGGGCAATATGCCAAGTTTCTTCGTATTTCTGCTTATCTGAAGTCCAGAATTTGAGGTCACATACGTCATGAATGTATAAGTAAGTAGTGTTTCCAAAATATTCTTAAAAAATAAAGAAGGAAAAGGAAAGCCCACCAAGGCCCTCCCCAGTCCCACCTAGTAACAGAAGGCTCGACGAAATTTTGACATTTTTCTTCTATTTAGGCAAAGTTACTAAGCCCTTGAATGTTTTCCTTGTCCCTTTTTTTTCTTTTTTAAAGTATTTTATTTTTAAAAAATACTATTGATTCCAGGGAATAATTGCAAATTATTCCAGTGACTGTGTGAATTAAAAACGCCAAGAACAATATTAAAGTTTTTGAAGTCATGCTACATTTTATTTTATTAGTTGAATTTTATTATAGGAAATTATTACTACTATTGAATTTATTAATGCCCTACAACAATCACGAGTGACATCAGATACTTAAATGAGATCATGAATAATGCAGCAAGACTAAGTAAGTAAAAGAAGTTACTAATTTAGGTGGGGAAGGGAAGTATTCATTTTACGATTTGGAAAAGTTTATTGTAAAAGACTGGTGGGGTTTGGGGAGGGTTGGAAGACCATCACCATCACCCCCATATGCAATTTCAGCACGATCCATTACTCTTGACACCTGAAGCCCTGTCAAAAGCAGACAAGATTCGCAACTGACCAAGAGGTTTCTCTCTCGACTTCGTCCCATTCCGTGTACTTGATTGAGTCGAGTAAAAGAGAAGAGACGAGTAAGATTACTACCCCGACTACCCGATGCTTCTTTCCCCAGCGAGATAGCCAGATCGGTCATGGTGACACATTCACCTTACGCGTGGACCGCCCAATCACTTTAGTTTCACGTGTGTAATAAGGTCTCAAATAAGAACCCCTTTGGAAAGCAACGTGGAGAGGCGAACTAAACCAAGGACCTTGAACTAAACAAAAGACATATTAAGGCAACGCAACGTCTTTTTAACGAGCAAATTAATCCTCCACACAAACATACAACAAGCACTAATAGTCTGAGCAATAAAATAGTACGTTCAATACAGGACCCGCGTCAATAGTACTAAACTACTGTACCAGATGTCCATTGCCTGACGAAGTAATTCATCGTTGAATACAATAGAACAGAACAGAATATAGAATTTAGGTCAAAGGCCAAACGCTGGGACCTATGGAATCGTTAGCGCTGTGAACGAAATTGAGAGAAAAAGGTTTGAAATGTATAACAGGAGAAGACCTCGCATTTGTAGTAAGTCAGTTATTAGGAGCGGGTGGAATGATGGAGGCAAAGGGAATATGACGGAGTTACGGTAAAAGGAATGAAAGGGGTTGCAGCTAAGGGCGGAAGGGATACTGCAAAGAATGTAAGTAATGCTTATAGCGCATCGCATGTGGTGGACTGAAGACACTACCCTCCTACGAGTATCACTTGCCGAGATAGTTAGTTTGTTTGTTTGTATGGTGTTTTTACGTTGCATGGAACCAGTGGTTATACAGCAACGGGTTACGCGACTTCCGAACCACGTCGAGAGTACGCTTCTATCACCATAAGTACACATCATTAACTCCTCAGTGGAATGCCCGCGAATCGAAATCGCGGCCATCGAGGTGGCAGGCCAAGACCTTACCGATCACACCGTTTGGTACTGCTCCAAAGTAACTTTACATAGCTACTTATTTTACAAAACTAATTTCCTCGTTAAAAAAGAAATTTAATTTAATCATATTAAAGGACGCTTGGTGAGCGATAGATTAAGATTCAATGTTATGTTTAAATGGAAATTGATATAAAAGCAAAAAAAGTAAAATATTACTCTCATATTTATCTTTGACAAAACAAAAAACTAATCGGAATACATATGTTATTCATCGTAAGGCCGAGTAAAAAGGTAATCGGAGATTTTGTAAATCATAAATAAATAAATAAGCGTAAATAAAAATGTGGTATCGACAAGAGAAGACTCGGGAACTCTCAGTACGATAAATATTTGATTATTTTGAAGTCCTAAAGGTTTGCAATGACAATCATATTCGGTAAAAATCAGTATCCTGAAACGTAGAATTTCAATGCAGTTATTTAGAAACCTGAAAAAATCCGTGGTAAATTAGAAAAAAACAAAAACATAGGATCATCAATTATTGTTTCTAAGAAGTTAAATCTTTCTTCATGAACTGGTCTCTCGACTTTATCTCGTAGGTGGTAGTGCCGTGAGAAGGTGCACTGTAGGCATTACTTAAGGACCTTTGTAGCGTCCCTTCGGCCCCTAGCAACATCATCTTTCATTCTTTTTATTATACCTCCGTTCATATTCTCTTTCGTCCATTTTCATTTCCTCCTGTTATACTTTTCAAACCACCTTACAGTCAATTTCCCTTTCAGGGGTGAATGAACTCATAGGTCGTAGCGCTTGGCTTTTGGCCTAAATTCTATATTCCTTCCTTCCTTCTCGACTAGGTATGGGGAAAATACATTCTATGGATGTCAAGAAAAAATCAAGCCCTTTGTAATTTTCTAAGTTATATTGAAATACTGGCTTTCTCTCACTAGCTCTTCAACAAAACTGACTTCAAACCTCAAATTCTATATGGAAGAATCGTAGAATTTGTTCTTTAATGGTAAGAAATTTCTAAGTTGCATTTTCAGAATTTATACCCATAAGAAATGTCTGAATTACTTTTTCAGAATTGGAACCCTTTGGAAATGATTAAATTACATTTTCAGAATTTAAATTCTCAAGAAGAGATTGAACGACATTTTTCAGAATTGAAACCCTTAAGACAGTTTTAAATTAATTTTCAGAATAGAAACCCTTTAGAAATATTTATATCAAATTTTCAGATGTGAAACCTTAAAAGAAATTTAATTAAATTTTCAGAATTGAAACCCTTTAGAAATATTAAAATTAAATTTTCAAAATTGAAACCCTAAAAAAATGTTAATTAAATTTTCAGAATTGAAACCCTAAAGAAATGTTTAATTTTATTTTCAGAATTGAAACCCTTGATGTGTAGATGCTTCTGGTAAACAACTGAATTCGTCTGAGTTCTATTGAAAGTGGGTCAAAGACATTTGGTCTTTAATTTAAAAATCATTACAATATTATGAATTTGAAGCTTTCAAACACTGAGCTGTGTAAAAAATGTAGACAAGCGCGAAGTATTTAAAATGGATAGAATAACAAACGCTAAATAATTTATGCTCATGAAAAATATTTCTAAAGAGACGCAAAGGGTCTAAATACTAAGTAGCATACGGAAATTAGATTTCTTCCGGTTTCCATATTAATAAAACAAAATTCCTTTCAGAATTACGCAGTTTGCCCACATTCCTAATTCGTATCTTCCCAACCGAGACAAATGATAACCCTAAATTCCACAATTCTGATGCCATACACATTGATTTAATGATTTTGTGAAGACACTTAAGCTTTTACTTTACTGGCCAAGCATTGGCAACTAATAATGGAAGAATTAGAACGCAATTTCACTTTGAAACCACAGACAACCTCTAAACTAAACATTACACAGAATTCATCAAATTCTTGTGATGGAATCAACAAACTGCCAGACCACAACATTCCACATAATTAACCAGCAACATATCAAATCCCCTTGTGTACCTGACCTTACTCAACAAATTATACTGATGTGCAAGGAATAGTTTTTAAAAAAGATTACATCAAACCGCTCACAAACTTGGGAAAGCATCAACTAAGAAGACAAGTCCAAGCATTGACAAGTTTATTGAAAATGAGAGAGAGAGAGAGAGAGAGAGAGAGAGAGAGAGAGAGAGATAAATTGTTCATGAAGAATTCGCCTATATTATAGCGTGATGTTGCCCTGGTTCACTAACTTATAAAATAAACACAATTTTTTTAGTCTTGTATAAAAAAAAAAAAAAAAAACTTTTACTCCCGTTTTACTACTTTATTCTCCTGCCACTACGGAAGTTCCTTTAAAGTTGCTTATCTTTTTAAGTTTCTAATATTTTTACAGTTCCTTTGCGAATTTAACCTAAGAGTCAAATCACTATAAAACCCCAAGATTGTAGCAGCTCCTGGAGCCGGCTATTAACAAATGACCAGACCAACGATTTCCTTATGAATGTAGGATGGAATTGATATGAATCAAGATATGATCTTACAATAGTAAGCCTTACCTTACAATTTTCCTCGAGTTTTAATCTAATAATCTGTGTATTATTTCGATGACAGCTGTTTTTTTTTTTTTTTTTTTTTTTTTTTTTGGTTGCATTCGAGTCAACTATAAAATTAAATAGAATATTGAATTTAGACCAAAGTGAAGGTCATTAGGCAATGAAAAGAAAATTGAGAGTAGAAAGGGTTGAAAGGTGTAAAGAGGAGAACCTTGCATTTGCTCTATGAAACAATTGTTATGAGTTGGTGGATAGCAAGATGGAAGACAGAAAATAAGAATGGAGGTACAGCAGAGGGAATGAAAGGGGTTGCAGCTCATGGCCGGGGCAGAAGGGGCACTGCAAAGAACCTGAAGAAATGACTACAGTGCACTGTATAAGGTGCACTGACGACACTAACTAATCTACGAGGTGCATCATAGTTAGGGTTTCGTAAAGGCATTGGTGATTGTGATGCACTCTTACCAATATCTACCGTTTTGCAGATTGTTTTTGATTAACGCACTTAAGATTGATTGAGATTTTGGGTGCAGCCTTTGGCTATGAGAAACAAGTAAAAATAATCTACAAGCTAAAATTATTAGGAATTGTGGATCTTTTATTATTTTGAATGGATTTTTAATGGGCAGACCCTAAAAGGCTTGTTTTCATGGCCAGTTTAGTCGATTTATTTCTATCATCTCTGATATTTTTCAAAGTTAGTGTCTTTGGTTCACATGCCAGTTGTATTTGCTTGTTGCACTTGAGTCAGGTAAGGAAATTCCCCAAACTTTTATACGGCAATATTCATCATAAAGTATTCTTCGAGGTTTTTCATTAACTTTGATCATATCTCTAAATTATCACTATTGTTTTGGTTATTGCAGATTCTCACTTAAGATCAAGCTATCCTGCCCATGCTAGTCTTATTTATAAAACATTAATAGTACTGACACCAATTACTTACATCATTTGCTCGGAAGGTGTGGTAATATGAAATTTCTAGTGTTACGGGAAATATTTGGTAAATCTCGCCATACATTAACATCAAAAAGGCAAATGAATGTACTAATTATGCACCTGAACACACTGATACGTAATATATAATATAATATTGTGTGTAGCCCTAGCACATTGTTTCCACTGTCCACATCTGTCATCCAATTTCCTATAAAGATAAGGAAAAAACAGAACAGGGAATTTTCATTTACCCGCTACTGAGTATCAACTTAATTCCTAAATAGCGACTCTCCATTCAGTGGCTATTTTACAACATACCGAGTGTGAAACACCTTTTAATTTTGGCTTACAGTATAGAGGATTTTCACAAGTGAAGGGAGCTATTAAAATTGAAAGCTGGTATATTCCTGCACATCAGTATCTCATGCTATACATTTAATTAGTTAAATACGCCAAAACAAATTTACCAAAGACATTCACACCTCTCACAAAGTCAAACTGTAAAGAACAGCAAACCAAAACAACGACAAGAAAATGAAAACCAGTACAGCTTCACCTTTCAAACATGAACCCCCCTCCCCACACACACACACACACACGACACACGCACACCTCAGGTCAACTTTCATATCTACGAGATATTCGAGAACTTATTGCACAGTTCATCTAAAGATGACAAGTGCAGTTCTTTACCCTTCTTTATGTCAAGGACATAAATGGTAGAAATCAGAGACGAAATGGCCATTTACGAATCCAGCTGGACCCCTTTTCCCAGAGCCCAAATATCTCAGCGTACCATAAAGCACTCGAAATGCAAGACCTCAAAATAATGGCCGTCTCATCAAATTCCTTGTTACAGTTACGTTAGAAACAATCACCATTAAACATTTAACATTAATACTAACTTTCAAATTTAAATTTTCGCAAACACTAAACTTTAAATTTTCACAAACTCCCAACTTAAAATATTCACAAACTTTAAACTGTAAATTTTCACAAACATTAATGATGACAGATTTCACAATTTCACATCAACTTCAAAAAAATTCATACATTATCTCGATGGTATTTTAAACCACAATCTTTGTGCATTAGGTTAAATGTCCACTACTTACATTACACCGTTCATGACGTATTTGATAACAATTTGTTGTCACTGAGAACTACAGCGCAGACATATTTACTTATGGCAACCCTGTCAAACCAAAACCTGTGCATTTGGCATTACAAGCTTCTGCAATGCAAGATGTTGAAATATATTTTGATAAAATTCAATAATTCATGCTAATTTCTAAAAGCTTCTCATGAACCAGAAAAAAAAACTTATGAGTTGAGCTTTTAAGAAACTTAAACAAGGCGTAACAAGACTATTCGTTCATGACTTGGGCTGTCAATGTAAAAATCTTCTCTGAGAAGACAGAGAGAAAATAAAGTGTACTACAATCCAAAATGTTTACCAGGAAACCATATCAACATTTGACAAATGCAGTATGTCCAAGTTCACACAATGGGGTACGCTGCACTCATTGCACCAGGTGCAAAAGAATGAACTAGCTCTGTACGTGGGAAATTCACGGGCAGCCTGAATGAACAAGTGGCTTTTCTAGTTATAAACAAGATGTGGTTCGTGACTCAGTGGCCGTTTTGTGGCGAGGAATATAATGGCAAATCCTGATTCTAGCAAGAAGGAAGGGGTGGAAAGGGGGAGGGGGCGAGGGGCTGGGGGAGACTCGTCAGTCATATGAACGTTGACTGTGAGTTTTAAAGCTTTAAACATTTCCAGTTTGGGAGTGGGTAGGATCAAGGAAGAGGAATGGGAGATCTGGAATTGGAGGTAAGTTTGATAAGGGGAAAAGAGAAGTTCTGTTGATTTCAGTTTATATGTGAACTTACGAAAAATCCCACTTTACTTTTAACAAAATGCAATTGGGGGTGGGGGGTCGCGGTTGGTTTGCTCATGTAGCCCTATGAGAGAGAGAGAGAGAGAGAGAGAGAGAGAGAGAGAGAGAGAGAGAGAGAGAGAGAGATAATGTTGAAGGAATGGAAAATATTCTAAATGTTAAAGAAATTTTCCTATAATTCACAGTTACATGAAACCCAGCTAGCTCTCACATCCTTATTCCAACATTCCTGTTTTTTTCTATTCCTAACAGCGCTACAGAATACGCCTTTGCTCTGTAGAACCGAATAGAATATAGAATTTAGGACAAGTGCCAAGCGCTGGCATTTATAAGGTCATTCAGCGCTCAAAGGAAAATCGACAGTAGGCAGGTTTGAAAGGTGTAACAGAAGGCTACTGTGTTTTAGGTATAGTTTTGAAGAATTAATATGAAGGCATGGATAATTCTATGTTTTTGTTATCAATTCCTTTTGTATTGATAACCCAGTTTTTAAATTATGAAACGCGCTAACAAGCAGTTTTTGTTTCCTTTTTGTCCGATTCTTGCGAGAAAAAAAATCTTGGGATACTTTTGCTACATTTACCTAGGTGACGTAATATCTCAATTGAAAAATTACATTGTAAAATATTAAAACACTTGAAATAAATTTTTGAAGATTTGAATAATAATGTTGAAATGTGATCGATTTTCGGAGTCAATCTCTGACCATCCCTGATGAAAAGTGGTTTATTGCTCATTTATGAAAGATTTATGGCAAAAGCAAACTATTGAAGGTATGGCGTTACAAATCCAAAAGTTTCTTTATTCTAAAGGAAGAACTAATTAAGCTAACAGCTGTAAAAACTTCTGTATATCAATCACACATTGATGACTCGGAGACCTTTTACTCAGCTTAGTCATCGAAAATTGACAGTAAGAACGTTTGAAAGGTGTAACAGGAGGAAAATCTGGTAGGTTTAATATGAAAAGATTGTTAGAAGTGGGTGCTATTTCTAATTAAATTTCCCCATTAGAATGATGTAGCTTGGCATCTTTGGTAGATGGCACTAATTCGACTTCAGCGCTCAAGCTCGAGTATCCAAAGGATGGTGCAAATATCTACCTTTATTCCATTAATTTTAGTATCATTGACCTAGAATATATCATCATCCAGAATTTGGGCCAAAGGCCAAACGCTGAGACCTATGAAGTCATTCAGCGCTGAAACAAAAATTGACTTAAAAAAAGCCATGAAAGGTATAACCAGAGAAAAACCTTGCAATGCCACCATGAATCAAATTGTGGGGAAAGGGTGGATAGTAAGATGGATGAAAGAGAATATGAATGGAAGAACAGTAAAACGAATGAAAGGGTTGCAGATGATGGCACTACCCCCGTACGGGGAGTGCCATTCGCCTATGCTTGCTCCAGATCCTATACATAAACTCGCCTAGATTGAGGAAACTTACCTTCTGTTCCCCAAATGTTATATCCTGTAATTTTGTTGACCGAGATTTAATTTCCGTTACACTTTCATCTAACCTTTGGTCCATAACCTGCCTGCACTACTTTCTTCCACCCAAGTTTCATAACCTATCCTTTTCATAACCTCTACTCTCAATAATCTATAGTACTGAGAGAGAGAGAGAGAGAGAGAGAGCGTTTGTCAACGTTCATAGAAGTTATTATCCTTTAAAAAATCGAAGCAGCATTTCGGAAATGAGAAATACCAATCAGAGGGGTTACATGAGCATTACATACCGCAAGTTCCGTAATTACAGAACTTCTCTTTTGAAGGCCACAAAAACTTAACCATATATAACTTAAACTACTATAAATCTCACTCTCATCAGTTACAATATAAAGCTTATGGCAATGTTTAATCCATATATCAGTACATTATTGACCTATATTCATGGCTGTATTTTGGATCCTCAAAATCAAACTACCTTTGATAATAGTAACAGAAACATAAGTAGCAAGAGATACCTTTTAGAAAGCATACTAGTCATCCCCAAAGATTCATAAATGAAGATCGAACGGCTAAGCAACAGTGACAATATGAACATGTTTCTGCTTCTAGAAGCGGATATCTTTAAAATATTTCAAAAATGGGTAAACTAAGATTATCATTAATATCATTAAATTATAATTATTATTATTCAGATGAACCCTATTCATACAGAACAAGCCCACAGGAGCCAATGGCTTGATATTCAAGTTAACACAGAATATGGTGTCCATTCGAGAGAGGTAACAGAAGGTAATGGGAATTACAGAAAGAGATGATCAGTTATTAAAAAAACAGATAAAGTAACAAACAAGAAGTGCCTTGGAAAACTTCATAAACCAAGGGGTACCCTAAAAACTTCATAAACAAAGTAGTATCCAGAGAAATCTGCAAACCAAAATGTGTCCTGGAAAATATTGAAACTCAAGGAACGCTCTGACAATGTCTGAGAAACAAGAAGTAGTACCTTACAATTTCTGCAAACCTAGGAGTGCCTAGTTTATAAACTAAGTTCTTTGGAAGACCAGTTTGTAGACAGAACCGTCTTATAAAACCGGGTATTAACATTCAAATTAACAGAAAATCAACCATAACTAGTGTAAGATCATTTTTGTACACAAACTAGGCAAAGTAGCCACCTAATAAGGCCCCAACCTTCCTATGAAAAGCCTAAGCAAGCTTCCAGATTATGAAACATCATCAGTTGGCAGATTTAATAGCCATACCAAACCTAACAAAACTGAAATTAAGTTATCTGTATTATTGATAAAACTCAGTAATTCAGAAAAAATACAATACACTATTACTATGCATGGAACCCATGACAAAGCATGGTATTCGTAAAATGTATAAAGTTCACTATATGTATTTATTCTATCAGAAGAAAAAGACTACTGACCAAGAGTATCCATAAAATAGGAAGCGTTTAAGGGAATTCAGATAAATACACAATTTTACAATATCAGATTATAAAGTTTAAATTCTGATCAGACAATCTAGCACCAAAAAGCAACCCTACACTACAGGCTGTCAGCGTTGGGCTGATAATCATGAATAGCAGTATACCAGGGAGACACTTTTGCAGGATCAAGGAAGAAAATATACCATCATGGGGAGACTGTTATTATTATTATGTACTAGCCAAGATGTAACCCTACTTGGAAAATCACAATGCTTAATTAAAGCCCAAGGGCCACAGTAGGATAGGTAGGCCAGACAAAAAAATTACAGAAGGAAAGGATAAATCATAGTATAAACAAGAAAGAAAAATAAGATGAAACAAATTGTAGAATAAACCATATGCAAGGCTGCACAACTAAAAAGCATTCGCACTCAACCTGAGCTTAAATTCAAACATAACTAGGAAGGCCATTCCAGAATTTTGTAACAGCTGAAATTAAACTTCCAGAATCCTGTGTGGTAGTGAAACTATAAAAAAGAAAAAAAAAATATGGTACGTCAACTGAGTACTAATCTGGTGCCCAGACTAGCAGCTATAACCATGAGGATGGGAAAAGCACAACAAAAAATAGTTTTATGACATAATGTCCTAATCCTTGCATCCAAAACTTGGATTATTTTTTTCAGATTTGCACTTACATTATAATCAAAATGTGTTATTACTTCAGAATTCTGATAATTTGGTGAAGTTGAAGCATTAAATTTACGGCAACTACTAACCTATTTCGTTGAAACAATATCAGCATAGAGTTTGTTGATAAATATATCTAATCCAGGCTGGAACTGAATATTATGGGACCTTTTACTATATTCACAATAAAGTCAGTCAGTTGAAAACAAGTCTCCACAGATTCCAATACACTGATGAGAGTGAGATTTAGTGGCGAGGCTCTAAATACATATAACATTACCTAGCAAGGCCTAAGATTCCAAAAAGACGTATAATGGTGACCAAAATAATTAAAAGTGACGATTAAAAGTTATACGTATCAAGCTGCGAATTACAGAGGTTATTATATTTAGACTTAGTAATTCCTTCTTGCATTAAATAAACCTGGGTTTCGTTTTATTTCATTTCAAATGAAAGACTGGTGGGCATGTTAAGAGTGATGCAATAATACCTGATGTGAAAATAAATGGACTACGTCAAATAACCCAATATTTTATGAATCGAAGCAAAATTAATAATGTGAAAGATATTTTTTGTAGTGTCAACTAAATTCACCTAAATGAACTAACTTGGACTCATTAACTACCCAATGTCAAGGTACTTAAAGCCTCACTGTAAACACTTCTACAAAAGAACGTTCAAAATTATGAACGACCAAAGCATTCGAAATCCTGATATACTTTGCTTTCAGACCATGAAGAAAGTCACAGATCCCCTACACAGCTTGCAAAACAGAATATAGGATTTTCTTGATGTTAATGAAGTTCTCGTTATACTTTGCTATTACTTCTGTGGTGATTTATAATTTATTTTCAACCAGGTGACCAACCATATTCTGAAAGAAGAATGTAAGAGTTACTCTCAACAATTTATGCGAAATAAGTTCTTTCCAAAATGTACTAAACATATCAAATCTTGTATGGCACATTACCATTTTGGAATTCCCCAACAAGAACTAGTTTAATCTCTCATCTAAGAAGGATATAAGTTTCGTCAAGTTCAAAAAACCAATTTGATAAATGATTCTTTAGAACTACTTGTTCGCTCTTCAAGGTAGACAATGTTGTCCAATAAAATTTTATTATATAGCCCAATGATATTTTTTCGTAAAAAAAAAAAAAAAAAGGTAAAGTTTCATTTCCAAAGGGATACTTTCCTACTAATACATTGGACAGCATTTCAATCACTATTCAAGCAATTGTTTCCAGGAAACATTCGTAACTTTAATAGTAAACTCTAGTCAGACAATTGGAAAACTAATTATAAGACATTGAATTATTTTACATTTTAGAATTATGAAAATACACAATACCAACTTCAGTAGTGTACATTTTGAGGAACGAAATCAAATTTTAGAGGGCAATTATGCAATTTGTGGTTTCAAAATAAAAGTTAAATAATGCAGAATTAATTATTTGGGGACTTCCGGATTAATGAGTTGCTGAATACATTTATGACTCGTAGACAAACAGCTACGCTTCTACAAAATACAATAAGCTAACTTTACATAGATCCTGACTTTTAGAAATATACGATATTATTTCAATACCATATCTTTCTACTATCAGAAACTTTCTGTTAATGAGTATCTGTAAGATAATGCTCTTTTGAATACTCAGCTGTACAGTATTGCATAATGTTTAGTTTTGTAGTGTCTTACTTACAGTATTATGCTCCAACCTGAATACTGTACCACAAATCTTTAGAAGTTGAATTCTCCTTAAAACAACTTCCATCAGTTTAACGTACACAGACCAATCTTGTCGAATGCTGCCTAATGAACGGCTGCCATGAGGAAATTCAACAGCTTTAGTTAATTTTCAGTAATAAAGTTAACTTCAGCTATTTCTGTTAGGAAACTCCTTTACTCGTAGCACGTATAAAACATTACTTCAACTAGGTAGTTACGACTCAAAATGACAATTTTCTACAGTCATGTTAAGTCACTTTCTACCTTCAAGACCCTATCGCATGTGAAGACAATGGTTTATGTGACAAAAACAAGCCTTAGGAGTCAGGTAATTCTCCAAGAAATATACTAAAGACTAAATTGGTGAATTGACTGCAGCATGTTACTTTCAGTTACATGTGTGATTTTAGATTATAGGCAAATACATTAATTTTACACCATCGGAAAAAGGATACAGGTAGGTCTCTTAAATTCTCATCCACAATTATCTAAATGGGAAAACATAAATGAGTTGAAATATTGAATTATTGACCAATTAACCAATATTCTAACTATCAGGTAGGTTAATAACAGTTTTAGGATTAATTTATGCCGTGACATCTTAATAACTGCAGACGTGATACTGCAAAATAGAGAGTCACCTTTAACAAATTAATTGCAATTAAGGATTTACAGAAAAAACACGAAAGACTATTTCAGATAGGTTATACTCAACGTTATATTCCATAGTAAGCTGTATCAAACTACCTTTAAATAAGAATGTATCTACTCTGCAATCTAACAGGTGTTGATATTACCAAGGAAAACTTGAAACTGAAAATATGAACTTAACTTTTAAACGTTAGCCGAGAAGTCCAACAATCTTCATCCTAATAGCAGTGTTTGTTATAAGTTTGCTTCAGTTTTTTCCTCCAGTCACCCAGGTTTTTCCATTTCTATCCACCAGTTAAATACAAATTGGGATTTCCTCTTAAGAGTCAGACAAATACAAATTAGGGTTTCCACCTGAGAGTCAGTTAAATTCAAATTGGGATTTCCTCCTAGGAGTCAGTCAAATACAAATTGGGGTTTCCACTTGAGAGTCAGTCAAATAAGAATTGGGGTTTCCACTTGAGAGTCAGTCAAATACAAATTGAGGTTTCCACTTGAGAGTCAGTCAAAAATAATTGGGGTTTCCACTTGAGAGTCAGTCAAATAAGAATTGGGGTTTCCACTTGAGAGTCAGTCAAATACAAATTGGGGTTTCCACTTGAGAGTCAGTCAAATAAGAATTGGGGTTTCCACTTGAGAGTCAGTCAAATACAAATTGGGGTTTCCACTTGAGAGTCAGTCAAATAAGAATTGGGGTTTCCACTTGAGAGTCAGTCAAATACAAATTGGGATTTCCATTTGAGAGTCAGTTAAATTCAAATTAGGATTTCCTCCTAGGAGTCAGTCAAATACAAATTGGGGTTTCCACTTGAGAGTCAGTCAAATAAGAATTGGGGTTTCCACTTAAGAGTCAGTCAAATACAAATTGGAGTTTCCACTTGAGAATTAGTCACCTACAAATTGGGGTTTTCACTTGAGAGTAAGGCAAATTGAGAGGCAGTAAAATACCAGTTGGGGTTTCATTTGAAAGTCAGTCAAATACAAATTGGGGTTTCCATTTGGGAGTCAGTCATATACAAACTAGGTTTTCCATTTGGGAGTCAGCCAAATACAAATTGGAGTTTCCATTTGGGAGTCAGTCATATGCAAACTGGGTTTTCCATTTGGGAGTCAGCCAAATACAAATTGGAGTTTCCACTTGTGTGTCAGTCAAATACAGATTGAAGCTTCCACTTGAAAGTCAGTCAAATACAATTTGGGGTTTCCACTTTAGCGTCAGTCAAATACAAATTGGGGTTTCCACCTGAGAGTCAGTCAAGTACAAATTAGGCCTTCCACTTAAGAGTCAGTCAAATACAAATTAGGGTTTCCACTTGACAGTTAAATACAAATTGGAGTATCCACTTGAGCTTGAGAGTCTATTAAGAACTGGGGTTTCCACTTGACTGTTTTTCTGATGACATCTTAGGCCACAGGATTTGCAAGTGCTGCTAGTAATATATATCTGAAAGGAAAAGTTAGACAATTTTTAATGCAAAAGTCTAAAACATCTCTAAAAAACAAATCTCCTAAGAGGTGACCATGATATCCTTGTGGAACCTTGTGGGGGACAGGATGTGTTAACTCTTTTGAGATTTAACACCTCCTTTACCAACCCTTCACTGTTTATTGGTGGTTATCCCACTGAATTCCATCATACCTCCTAACATTTAACAAGCCCTAATCGAATAAAATTTATTTTTACTCAGTTACTTTTTGTTTTGAATATTTTAATAAATAAAGTGGACACACTTTCCTGATGCTTATGTAGTTATCCTTTAAGGTACAACTACAATGTCACTTTCCTCAACAGATGTGGAGATTTGGGTAGGGTTGCAAGGCCCAACAACTGGGGGGGCTGGCGAAGGGTTGCAAAGCCCAACAACTATTGAGGTTGGAGAGGGTTGCAAGGCTCAAAAACTGTGGGGGTTGGGGAGGGTTGCAGGCCCGATAACTGTGAGGATTGGGGAAAAGTTGCAAGGCCTAACAACTAGGGCAGTTGGAGAGGGATGAAGGGCCCAACAAGTGTGGGGGATGAAGGTGGGTTGCAGGACCCAACAACTGTGGGGTTGAGGGAGGATTGCATAGCCCAATAGCTGTGGGGGTTGAGTGAGGGTTGCAGGACACAACAACTGTGGGGGTTGAGTGAGGGTTGAAGGGCCCCAACAACTGTGGGGGTTGAGGGAGGGTTGCAGGACACAACAACTGTGGCGGTTGAGGGAGGGTTGCAGGGTCAGAACAACTGTGGGAGTTGAGGGAGGGTTGCAGGGTCAGAACAACTGTGGGAGTTGAGGGAGGGTTGCAGGGCCTAACAACTTTGGGGGTTGATGGAGGGATGCAGGGCCCAACAATGTTGGGGGTTGAGGGAGGGTTGCAGGACCCAAGGACTGTGGGCGTTGAGGGAGGGCTGCAGGACCCCAACAAATGTAAGGGGTGAGGGAGGGTTGCAGGGCCTACCAACTGTGGGGGTTGAGGGAGGGTTGCAGGACCCAACATCTCTGAAGGTTGAGGGAGGGTTGCAGAGCCCAACAACTGTGGAGGTTTGGGGGAGGGTTGCAAGGCCAAACAACTGTGGGGGATGGGGAATGGTTGCACGGAACAAATTATACGTCGGCTAAGGAGTCCTAAGGTGTCCCAAAATTTCCGGAGACGAAAAATAAATGATCTATGTCAGCATTCATTACCTATGTGTGTTTCCCAACTCTGCATACTATTATGGATGGTAATTTCTGCAGTTGGCTGCAATTTAAAACTATTAGGCTCAAACAAAATGTGACTGATCACCTGCTGCACCGTTAAGTGTTACAGAGAGAGAGAGAGAGAGAGAGAGAGAGAGAGAGAGAGAGAGAGAGAGAGAGAGACGTTATCACAGAAACACAGAGACTATTATAGAAATAAGTATTGAGACTGTTCATAAAGAGTGAGACACATGGTCTTACGGTCATGATAGTGTCATTTTTTGTTTCTACAATGGTCTCTATGCGTTTCTATAATGCTTTCTCACTCTGCAACACATATTGCAGGTGAATATTCACCTATTAGTTTTATGCATGTGCCAACTGCAGAAATTATGATCCACAATAGTATGCAGAGTAATGAATGATGCAATTTGTGACCATTATCACTGCATCAGTTATAATTCAATGAGGAAGCAATTGAACGTATTTATGTCTGACCCAATACCCACACCACTTTTATTAAACTGCACAGGAAAGCCTAGAAAATGTTAATGAACCCTTTAATGTGATCGGAATATATCTACATTAGCTTGATACACCAAATGATAAAATACTACATGACCTTTTGATGAAATACTGGCGCACGAATATATCGTTTTTTGATATAATGTGTCAGATGTACAATGTAGAAAATGTTGTATATAAGGTAATACAGCTGAGATAACTTGAGAAGTTTACAGAGATGAAAAATTCACCGTATACTTTATATTTTTGCTTTCCGCCATGTTTAATACCAGCCACTCGGGGATGAACGCAAAAAATTAAATAAAAGACGGAGTTCTTATCATCTCAGTAATTTCCTCAGATTATCTCACCTGTAACGCAGGATATCTTCCTGCGGCCTTCTAGTACTTTAATTCTAACATACTATCATTAATACCATTTTTAAAAAATTGCCTTCGAGTCGTAAAGTCTAAAACAGCTAGTAAATAGGCAATTGATTTTTGCGTGGCCGCTCATCTCAGTTGTTCCATCATATAGCACAAGGTGCTTAGGCGGTGTTACGCCCATTTCCTTAACCACACACTCAACTTAATTGAAAATGGTGTTGCCGATTGCATACCAAAAAGCATTAACCATTTCTTGAACTATTTGAATTACACATCACTTGTTGAGTTCCGGTCATAAGCAGTGGGAATTACGATAGAACCGTATTTTTATTGTTTTTCATGTTAGGTCTAAAACAAGCGTTGGTTCTTGTTGGTAATGCAAAGTCTTTTGTTGTTCGTTTAATTAACTGGCATTTAATCAGTTATACATTATAAAGGATGATCTCTGCTGTGCGTTTATGTTTGGCTGTGTCATACAAAATATTAAGTGGCATTGATAGTTACAAGAGCATCCAAACCAATAATGACATACATTAAATACGATTGAAAATGTATGTAGAATGAAGCTAAAATGATTTCGTTAACCCTAACATTGGGAGAAAGCGTTCCTACGCCTGTCATGAAATTAAGCACAAGGGATCAAGGTTGCATGATAAAATACTTAATACAGTCTTTTAAAATGAGGCAGATGGTACCTCAAAAGCGACCTACTTCATTAAGTACTTAATTGCGTGTTTGTTAAACTTGTTGGTTAACCAGTGTTGTAGCAGATCAAGAATCAACTGCAATGCTGCATAGAAGTAAATGCAAATTTTATCTATTTCTGGAAATATCTCACCACACCTTGAGAGAAGCTACCCTGGTCTATGACACCATAATTAATTTGAGTGACATACAAGGATGTATCCTGACCCAAACTTTCAATAACCTAACTTGACCAAGTATTATTGACTGGTCATTGCTTCTACCTCGACACCTATCTACTGCCTATCCTGAAATTGAAGCCTATAGCACTTTAGGTAGTCTGGTTTCCGACTGTTTCCCCATTGATGGTAGACATGAAACAATGTAATGAGTAAACCTGATCATCTCCAAATGCTGCATATTTACTTGAATACACAGTCTTCGGGATTTTGGACAAAATACCACTTCCAGTGATGCAGATTAGCAACAAAAATGTTAATATATCATTATACGAATTCTTAAAATAATCATCCAGTGATGAACTGTTAGAGGGATCTCATAATTACGGCATTCCCCTACGTACAAGTGGGGCTAAATTTCAATGGGACTAACGCCACTCACAGGTAAGGGGTAGGGAAAACACAAAAACGAGTGGTTTGCACTATAGTTAGGGTAAAAAAAAAACGTTCCGAAGATAAATTGCAGGTAAAATCAGTGACTAGTCTTAGGCCTACGCACATAACTACGCTGTTTCGAAGTTTTTTTTTTCCACCTACCAATATACATTATTTTGCCTTGATTTAGTTTCAGTTTTTCCTTAAATGCCTTTTTGACTTCCAGTTAACATTTCACCCCCTCCACATATATCATAGAAACTGCTCTTCGATTACTGGGGTAACTTAGCTTGGTATCTGCTAAAATTTCATGTAGATTGTACAATAAACATTTCAGAAGGCTAAGTTTACATCACCGTAGACACTACTTGAACTAAATTAACGAGGGCACCACACTAATCTGGGTTCCATCTCCCATTGCACCCTATGGAACCAACAATTTCATTTGTTATATATAAGCACATATGCAAAGACCTTCGAAAAATTATAACCATATTCCTTACTTCGAAATTCCAAACTACCAGAGCACGCAGGGAAGAATTCCTTTTTCTTAAAATGAAAGACAATGTCACACGGAAAAAGATCTGTTACCTATTGTAAGAGAAGCCGTAGGTGTTCTACTGTCAGCCGTGTTGATCTTCAACAAGGTTCCAGTAACGTTCCTCCAGAATTGGAAATATCGTCGTGATTTATTTACTATTTTTAATGAATTCACAATCACCCTTTCCCATTAGGCATGGCTGTGCTATTAACAACTGTGCTGAGATACGAGGATTTCGAAATGGATTTATCTTAAACTCTGTGCTTTATATCAGTAACTTATCTAGACCCATTAGAAAGACATTTTAGCCATAAATCCTAGATTTAATGAATGTAATGATTTGGTTTCAAATAATTATTTGAACTTAAATTTTACATTTTCCTAACGGGTGAAAATACTTCTAAAAAAAGAAAAAAAAAAAAAAAAAAAACTGGCGACACCTACTGGCAGACGAAAAAACGAAAAATAACCGTAAAATAAAATAGTAACTGGCAACTGTGCTGTATACGAAATGATAGTCTCAAATGAACAAACTACGCAATACTTTATTACTGTAATGCACGAGAGAGATTATGCAGTGAAGAGATCCAATTGAATGTATGGGCAATTATTGGTAGAAAAGATACTCTAATTAAATAGTTTTTAATAGTATCAAGGAACTTTCACCGTACCATAATCTTCGCCAAAAATACCTATGGTCATCAGTTTTAATTACACTACGTAAAATCTATTGCATATTATAAAACCTATTGATTGTTAATTAAATTACATTAAATATACTTGAAATTAGTCGAAATTTTGGGTAGTTATGATGTAGTTTGATGCGAAAACGTTAAATTTTGTAGGGATTTTGGTGCGTGTGATTTGGTATACCAAAGGAAAACATAACTGAACGAAATATCTGACCAAATACGACTCTTGAAGTTGCTAAAATCTCACGTGATGTGCAAATCGCTTCGTCTTTTCCCCATCCTAAAAATTAATGCTTTGTAATGACGCTATCCCTCTGACACAAAGTTTTTGAAAAGAATGAAATAGAATATAGGATTTAGGTTAAAGGCCAAGGGTGGCCATAGGGATGCTGCAAAGTCCTTTACGTAATGCTTACAGTGCACCACGTGAGGTGCACTGACGGCGCTAACCCCCACGGGGACCAGCCCCTTCAATTACAAAACCCTCCATCTGTAGACTACTCTAGTCTGACTTCGGGTAGAGAAAAGTTAACAAATAAAGCTTATTTCATGTAAAATGGGACAACAATAATATGGTCTAAACTTGTAATGACCTCCTAATGTGCTCACTCATGACTCAGTCCATCCACACCATTCTCTCTCTCTCTCTCTCTCTCTCTCTCTCTCTCTCTCTCTCTCTCTCTCAAAAGAAATAATTGTTTTCATCCGTCAAAATACTTTTTGGAACTCTTCCTATTTACCCCATCTTCCATATATTGTGGCCCTCATATCAACCCTCATTTGACATATCAAACCTGAACCTCCTCTTTCTCAGAACGTATATTTTTCCTTGAATAATTTAGCATTCTCTGTTATAGACAAATTCAAGTTTATTATTTATATTAATATTGTGCTTATGAAATACAACAAACAGGTACAGATAATCAAAATCATTTAACGAAATGCCGAAGAAATAATTTTTGACTATGAACTTTATCAAAGAGGCAAACCTAGTTACATTTGAACTCTTATGACTAGAGACCTTGAGATACAATTTACGTACATAACAATCAAATTACGAACAATAAAATTCAACCACATTTCTGTACTTACATGTTCAGCAAATCGATAATTACTTCAGCTGAAGGCAATGTAGCCAAGGACAAAAGGATAAATTGGCAAATCCAATTGCAGAAATTTATATAAAAGTGTTGTCAATGTATCCTCTATGCGCCATATACCTGAAAGATAAAAGAAGGAAAAAATTAGATATAATATCATCAGTATTGTATGTGCAAGACTGATTGCCATATAACAGTCTTTTGATTGCAATATAAGTATAGCACTCTACATCACTGGTAGAGCCTATGTTTCTAGAATAGGATTGTTTAAATTTCTTGCTAAGTGTAAAACCATCAAATTTTCTTTCTAACATCACAAATCACATGTGATTATTGTTCTTTTTAACATCATCTCGCAGAGACTACTTTATAGTTGAGAATATTCGGCTGCTTTAAGCTCAGTCCTAAAGTAGCTAAAATAAAAACTCAAGTGTTGTGTTTGGATGTTACAATATACCTTCATGTAAGGTTAGAGGGAGAGGTGTCTTTGGGCATGAAACCATCTGGGCCTGGTAGGTTAGGTTGGCAAATTTCCCTTATTGCAAGGCTGAAGGAAATCCAGTGCCTTGATATTTAGAACAGTCTGCACAATTTGACACTTGAAAGAAAGAGACTTCTAACATCAACAAAGTTGAGGATTTTTCTAACTATCCTCCTAGAAACTGCCGCCTGAAATTTGATAATGTCCTAAAAATAGTAACAATAAAATGAAAAAATACACACCTACTTTGTTAGTTTTCTAGCCTTTATTATCAACCTAGTGTTAAAAGTTAATTAAATGGAATTTTGATCCTTATTACAAACATATTTATATAGCCCAAATGGGTGCACATCCGTGATAATCACTAACTCAAAAGTATTTTCAAAATCTGTAACAATTTGGTCATTTTAATGTTCATATTGAAACATACTGAGTGAATAGTTCACTGCAGCTTGAAGCTCCCTTACTGTGGGTTTGTTAACTTCTTGTACGTTTTGTGATTAGCTGTAATGCTCTAGATTGAATTATTTACTTTATAAAGAGTAACCAATCAACAACTACCATACAAAATCAAAATCTTTTCCTGGGGTCCCAGGTGGCAATATACTTGTTCTCTATATTAGTGCTACTGCTCCTCTAACTTTTTTTGTGGTAAATTTCATTGTACATTTCCATTTCCTTCATATAATACTAACGTACAAACAAACTCCTACAGCAGGACTTCAATAAGGGCTCTGGTATGCAGCTTAGTGTGACCTAGTTTGCCCTCATAATAGTAACCTAGTATGTCCTAAAAATAAATAGCCTAGTGTGACCTAGTTCACCATTATGATAAGTAGCCTAGTCGAACTTTCATGCCTTGTGAGAAGAGCTCCGATCAGTTTTATCCATGGTTTTGTTGAAGGGATTGATGAAAAAATTTATTCTATCTGCGGTATGGAAAGGAAGTCTCCAGTCCATTCCAGCTTCCATTGGAGAAGGAATTTCGCATGCATGATGATAAATCAAGGAGACAGAAATTGAGAAAAGAAGCAGTCATCTACCACGACAGACCCAAGCAAAAATGGACAGGAGTATCTCTCGCCCCCATCTATTTATTTTTCCCAAATAATCCTGAAGTTTCGTGATATTGGGTACTAAAGTGGGAAACCGTTGTCTTAAGGTCAGGGTAGACTGAAAAGGCGCAGAGAACAAAAAATAACCAGGGATGTAGGGAATTCAGTAGTACTAAATTATTTTTGACATCCTAGGTTAGGTTACGTTGGAAAATTTTGTAATACCGCTTCTAAATTATCCATGGCGTCCTATTTGTTAGGGTGTGAGTTTCTGGGCGATCAAGTAGGATCTAATTGCCTAAGGTACGCTAGGTTAGGATAGGATACATCACTGTATTCGTCTCAGAGCTGTGCCATATAACCTAAGGTTAGGTTAGGTTACTGTCCATTATTTCACTAAGTTTTGTATTCTGCTAAAGTTATCCCCTTTATTGCTATATTTCAAGGTGTAAGTAATAGGTTAACACACCATTTCTGACGGAAATGTTAAATTCGTCAAAATCACATGAAAACCAATCAGGACAATACATCTGACATAAGTGATCTACGATAGGTTACAAAGTAAACTTTACTATAATTTTTGGGTATTCTATGTGATGACTCACCCCTGAATTACTGCAAAATGTGTACTTCACAGGAATTACAACCACCCTGTTCCTGTGAAGTATACTAAAATCATTAACGATTCACATGCAGTTACGACTCTAAACGTGTCATTTATTCCTCGAACTACATGTTAACCAATTTAGAAACTCTCGAACCCCTTGAAAATGAAGTTATAAATTATGCAATAATAAAAAACAGTTCACAGTTATTTATCGACATTATTAAAGTCTAATCTATGATGATGACATCGGCCAAAGTCTTTCTGCAAAATATGAATGAAAATCTTTAACCCTGTTGTGGCTCACCTATATCATCTTCAACTTGGCAGAGCATTCACATAACCTTTCTAGCTACCAAAAACAAGGTGAAGCTGTACTGTTTAAATAAAGCCAATGATTCATATTAATAAATTACAATATTTAATGACAGACTTACCCTTATTCCAACTGTTATACGTTGCAAAAATCGCTATAGTTGCGCGAATGATTTCCAATGTCTTCAGTCACTAACCTGAGCAAGGAATGCCACGTCACCTGACATAACCCAAGGGTATTTTCTTCTTCTTCTCTTCTTCTTCTTCTTCTTCTTCTTCTTCTTCTTACAATAGATCTGCCTCCTCATGAAATATCAAATACCCGGGACCAGTCTGCAATGGAAGAAAAATTAAAGTTGCTTAAATATTAAATCAATATACTTGCATTACATCCAAATCATAGTTTTATATATATGTAATATATATATATATTATATATATATATATATATATATATATATATATATATGTATATATCAGCCTAATTGTTACTCGGAGTGGCTATTTTAATGAGCTTTAATTCTTTCTTGAACAGCTCATTTCATAATTGGTTTTGGCAGATGTTTTACGGATGGCTACTTTCCTTTACGTTAACCCTCCCTATTTATTTATCCGTGTTTGGGGCCGACACTAAGTTGGCCTTCCTTCACCGGCTCTCATCCCCCACCCCCACCCCCTCAGACACACACCACCCCCACCACCCCCTCTCCAAACCCCCAAACCCCCAAAACCTAGGTTATAGGTTATAAAAAACGTAGTAAATAAAACCTGCTAATTGACACTTCGACGTGTTATCTTTTTCAATCTCTTGCCTCGCGATAATAATTACGTGTTAATAACATGCGAGAGAGAGAGAGAGAGAGAGAGAGCGACTAACTTACTTACCAACCCTCTCCCAAACTTACAAAGCATGGCTTATGTATTAATTAACTTGAAAATAAAAGTTCACCAGAGAGTAATAATGAGAGAGAGCTACCTGAGATAACACGAATATTTTCGACAGTCAATGACATAAAATATGTATGCCGAGCAGAAATGACAGGACCTTCCAAGTCTGGAGACCTCTGTTGAAACACTTACAGTTACTGTAAATAATTAAGCATCTTCAAGACATCCATCTTGCGCACATTATAAATGGTTTAATGCTCTATATAAGTTTGTGAGAATTTATGTCTACTTTCACTTATCACTCCGATATGAGTCCTGGCCGTGGAGTCGATTGGCAGTGCACAGGCCAATCAGCTTCAGCAACAACAATTGTAGGCTTCTGCCTCAATAAAGGGAGTGGTCATTTCTCCTTTCACTTCACCTGAATGCAACGCCGTAGGCCCAATTCCTAGTAATTTCCTACTGCCATCTGATGAATTAAGAAAATAGAGGAGACGAATTATTATATTATTATTATTATTATTATTATTATTATTATTATTATTATTATTATTATTATTATTATTGTTGTTGTTGTTGTTGTTGTTGTTGTTGTTGTTGTTGTTGTAATATTCACATTAGCTTTGTTGTAACAAAATGTAAAAAACTAATATTGGAAAATGGTAACACTTCCACATTGTAGCTAAACATCATTGGTTCTTTTAACAACCTAAGCATGGAATGAATATAAATAAAAAATATAATGTTTTTTTGACAGAATGAAGTGATAATTAAAATGTATATCTTGGTACATGAATCCTGTATCAGGACATCCTATCTTTCTTTCTGAGTCGGTTAACTAAACGCGTAAATCTTTCATGATCCGGGTTTTTGCCGCCTCTTCTCTATCTACCCGAATCGGTATAAGCACTTAAGTTACAGGCGGATTCTGTAAACCTGTTCCCTCGACCTCAAAGAAGAATGCAAATATGTGGCGGCGAGGAGTGTTAGATTGATAGAAATTATTTCTAGGTTCAATACCAAAACTATCTTTACATAAATATTAAATCTACTTTCATATTTGTGTAGTTGTCTTTACCTCTGGCTTCTTTTCCTTTTTCAGTTTATTGATTAGAAAAAAAATATGAATGAGACTCGAGCTCACTTCCGAAAATAATAGCAAAAGGTTTTTTGGGAATACCGTCACCTACAAATGGTTAGAGCTGAGAGGGCTCATAAAATCAGTCATATCAATACCTTGTAGGTTACTAAGATTCCAGCATGGATTGTTTATACTTTGTGGAGATTTGGGTCCCTTGAAGTATATATGACCTACTAGAGATTTATAATAGATTTCACCTCTTTTATTCGTATATGTAATCTTCAGAATATAATTTTCCCTTAAGCCATCCGACACCGAACATGCTATTGAATTTTAACAAGAATTCTTGGTCTCCTGCATCATTAGAATTCAGAATAAATAAGGTAATAGAATCAAAAGTGGTAAACAGAATATTCTAGTTATTTTAATGTACGGAGCCTATTATATGAATTCGGGAGTGTGTGTTCAATTTCTGCAATAAATATCTCCTCATAGATTTAAGCAGTAGTTATAATGCAAGATATCATGTGTTAGATGATTGTGAAATGATTTGGTAGGCAGCCACGAGTGGAAACTGGGTTATGGAAACTAACTGTGGATTGAAAGAAATGGTTCGAAAGAGTTTAAAGCTGTTGAAACTGTCAGATCTGGGGAGGGTTGGTGGGGGGTGGGGGGGGGGGGGGGGGGTGGGGGGGGGGGGGGGGGGAAGGAATTCCGCGGAATGTTATTCGATGTTCTAAGCTGAACATTACAAAAAACGTGATGTAACAGTGAAGAAAAACTCAATGTTGCTGCTTTACCTCATCATAATTTAATTACAACTGCCAGTATTATAAGACTGCCTAATTATTTCTTTGCAACATGGCGCGGACAGAACTTCGGGTATTCTTTATCTTCTGTCGATTGAAGGCGCACTGAAATTACGTATATGTATTACTGTATTGATTTTAAACATTTTAATGTGAAGAACATATTATAGTAAAAACATTGTAATATATACCTTCAATAAAATGAGTTGCAGGTATTAGAATCACTGAGATAACCATATACACCGAAGAAAATAAGCACGTCTAAATAATAAAGCCATCAAACCAGCACCAACTTTGCCAGTGTAATTTCAAATTGAAATCAATTCAAACGGAAGGAGTAAGTAACAGAAAATAGTAACGACCCACCATAAGTTGAGCTCCACATTGGTAGTACCCTCAAGAAATCATTAGCAACATAAACCCTTGGCTCTATATAAAAATCGATCTAAGACAATATATATTTTAATGATGATGCATCTCCATTTTGGAAGGCATGGCTAAAGTATCTAAAACTTGCTTCAGAATTACTATTTGCCTCTTCCGTGTCGGGCCCAACAGATGCTGTCCTTTGAATACTATCAACTATTGTAGCATACGTAACAACTCATGAGGTACAGTCTGACTTTTTATTTATCACTATAAAAGCAGGCAGGGGTACGCTTACAAGTATTTTCAAGCACCCAAGACAACTTTCACTTTAGAGGTTCCTATTAGCGTTTTTCCTGGCTCCAAACCAATAAGCCTCAGATATTAAGATCAAAGGTCAGAATCTTCAAAGGAAACATTCACACTCGCAGTTCTAATAATTCATAAACGTTCCAGCTATTGATTCAATTGGGCTCATTGTTTTGAAAAGAAATGTGACGAACTTTATTAAACTGATGATTGCATTTACATTTATTTCGCACTACAGTAGATAATGGTAGACACTTGCATTCTTTGTTCAAGGGACTGTTCACCCAACACTTCATCTGATACTTAAAATCATGGCTGAACACTGGTAAATTATTGTCATGATTCTTTCACTTCTCCATTTTAATGTAACTTAATTTATTTTAAGTAGCAATGCTAATTTTTCTTGAAAGGAAATGCAGATTTTTCCTAGTATAATTTTTCAGGATCTAGTCACTGCTGCTGAATTTAAAACATTACTTTCGGGAGAGACCAGAGCTCTACCTTCACTAAAACACATAATTAGGAACATTGGATAAAATTAAATATTGGATAAAAGGCAGTTTAGAAAGTTACATATATTACTTTCAGACTTCCTTCCCTTCAGCCTTTGAAGACTAGGCTATAACAAATGAAAAGAGGGACAACCAACCACCGTCATCAACTGGCTCTTTAGGCCTAAGCCAATCACACAATAGAAAGGGTCTCGATATCAACTTCGCTGAAAAGTTACTACTCAAGTTTTCCAATATCACATAATGTCGATACTTTATGATTTTATTCTGGTTTCTTATTCAGGTTTTTGTGGGATATAATTGGGGGCGTACTTACAAATGCCCAATTGGACAACTTGAATTTACTTTGAGTGATTGTAGTAATAAAACAAGTAAAAAATGTGCCTACGAGTTTTCTGTACAGCATATAATGTTGTATGAAACTCTCAGTTACAGCCCATGAAACTCTCAGAAGCGAACTGTGTTGTTGGCTTCTATAGCAGTGCCAGACGCACGATCATTACGTAAACTTTAGTTTAAAGGAAATAAAATCGGCTTGGGCTAAAGGGATGCAATGTTGTATGTTTGATGATTGGAGGGTGGATGATCAACATACCAGTTTGCAGCCCTCTAGCCTCAGTAGTTTTAAGATCTGAGGGCGGATGAACAGACAAAAAGCCATCTATATAGTTTTCTTTTACAGAAAACTAAAATCAACACAGATAAAAGAGCAATAAAACCACTAACACAGGAGAAATAATAACATAAAGTAAGCACGCGGAACAAAAAATGGTGGAAATTGTCGTATTTCATAAATAGGGGATTAAGTGTAGTACGTATATTTCTACATAAACATCATTTAATATTTTTCACGAGTATCTTGCAATTCTTAACAGTAAAAAAAAAAATAATCAGGAGTGGAACCCTGTGTTCTGATGATAATGCTTTGTATTCTTTTCTTTTTCTGCGCAAGCCAACTACACATACTTCTAAATGCCCTCTGGAGACAACTCTATCGAAGAGAGAGAGAGAGAGAGAGAGAGAGAGAGAGAGAGAGAGAGAGAGAGAGAGAACGGAGTGAAAAAGAGGAAGATAAGGGATAAAATGACTCGGCTCTAATCCCTACGGCAATGCTTATCTTAAATGGAGGTAGAGTTTTCTTCTATAATTCGAGAAACTTCTGTCGTTTAAACAACGGTAGGTGTATTCGTAAAGCATTCAGGAAGTTTCGCAACGTCTGATAGAAACTGTCCGACGACATTGCGAAATCAGGCGGCTCTCATTCCCTTCAAAGAGGCTCTCTCCTCATTTCCCAGCATTCATTTTAGTGGCGATTTTCTCAACGGAGCTCTGATGACTTTGGGAATGTTCTCGGCATTTTCCTCCTCTAGCGTCGACGTCCTGTGTAGCAGAACCGGGCAAAGACCGAAAGTGAAATTGGGTCATAGCAATGGATGTCCAAGTGTTTGAATTTTCGCCTGTAGTCCAGCTTCTCCCGAGGGAAACTCTCAGATTCAAATGTTTTATTCCAAACGTTATGAAGTAATTCTACTGTTAAGGTTTACCTGGTTCTCATTAAAGATATTGAAAGCAAAATTCTTTCAACTAAAGAGTAAAGTTAAGTTTTAATTGAATTATGAAGCCAACTCTTATTATTAAGATCTAATAATAATCATAGTAGAAATAATAATAACCAGATGTATGACAACTAACGATAAAAGGAACTGCATATTTGTTAACATTAATGTGTCCTGTGACTAGATATCTGGAGGCGATCCCTGTCAGAAACACTACACCGAGCGAGATCTTCTGATGAAGATAATAAACCAAAGTGATAAGCTTCATATAGTGACTATCCTTTATATAACAAGCCTACTAATAACAGTAGAAATAAGAATGAAAATTATATAGGAATAATGTAACATCTCTTGGAAGAGTAAGTTCTATGTATACACTAATGCAACAACAGGCTTTCCTAGAACAAAGAAAAATGTCCATTTACAAAAAGGGAGGTCTTTCTGTTATATAATCATTGCCTCTCATCTTGTTAACATACAAACCCAACAAAATATGTTCGATTTGAAGAATCCCCAAATTCTACTTGTTTCGTGATATTAGAAATATAATGGCGATAAAGATTAAAATAAGCATTTCATAGTACCTCGATATATGCAACGGTCAAGCGTAGGATATATCCGATGAAATGTCAAGTAAACCCCTAAAAATTTATGTGTATTATACCTGATGATCAAAGGCTCAAAGAGATTACCAGACCTATAAACATAATAATGATACTGCGCTATATTTTGCGTTATTTCCAAGCGTATCTTTTATGCTTTAAAGCTTATTTGATGAGAGAGATATAGCAGAAAAGCTGCACTTTATCGCAAAAGGAGATGAATAATATTTATTATTCACACATTGAATTCCTTATCACTCGAAATAGTAGTTCAGGTCAGGCTGAACGTTGCTAAAGTAGTCCGTCTTTAGAAAAAAAAAAAAAAAAAAACAAAAAAAAAAAAAAAAAAAAAAAAAAAAAAAAAAAAAAAAAAAAAAAAAAAAAAAAAAAAAAAAAAAAAAAAAACTCATTCATTTGCGCTATTATATCTATATTAGGTTAAAAAGGAATGATAGTTTTTATTACATAACATATGCAAAGTAAACAACTTTTCTATTATTTTTGTTTTATTTTGTTCTTTATTTCCATCTACAACATCGTTTCTTTAAGATTAAAAACTTTCACTTAAAATATTCTTCATTAAAACCAAGGTCCTTTAAATATACTCGGAGTATATTTAAAGCACCTTGATGAAAACCAGATATGTTAAACAACACTGCTATTACTACAGTTAGATCACAGTATTATTTGTCTACCTCTCTGAGCATGAGGAGATAAACAAAGAGTAAACAAATTAATCATCAGCAGCTTAATTATAAAACTACAAGTCGTCTTTATAGGTTTTTGTAGTCCAGTGTCTTCCACATAAGAACTACATCTACCAGACTTGTTGCAATTATATTCATTTTTACTCAGTTCAGTGTTCAATTAAGATATATCCAGAACATAAAGGTCTTGGTACTGTCCCTAGAAACAGTCTTTAAAAAAAATAGTACAGGTGATATATGTCTCAAATATCTTTCACAGTTTGCCTGTCAGATCGCACTAGTGGTCCATTGTACGTAATTTTTAGTGTTTATCCTGTTACAGTGCTAGAAATAAAATCTACAAACAAAACAAAATAGATAAATAGATAAATAAAAAAAAACAAGGCAGAGTGAGAAAAGGACAGACATCTGCATGGATATCAAATATACAAATCCGCCAACTCTGTGACCTATTCCCATCTGATAGCAGCCTGCAATCATTTGGCAAATCACGACACAATCACATAACTAAATCTAATTAAATCCTCGGGGTCGTCGCAACCAACTCCAATTAGAAACGGGGCGAGTCCCATGACGATAGGCCATAACCATTGACGTGAGGTCACTCATTTGTCTCAAAGGAAATTGGATCATTACGTTAAAGGCCAGAGCAAGCGACAGGGCCGCTACAACGAGAATATTGCAGAGAGCGACAAAACAATACTTCATTTAGGCACTCAGGAACAAGACCCTCAAGGAACTGTTCTTTGCAATTATGTGTGCCAAATGTGTCCCTTGTGGTTGTTTGAAGCTTTAGATGTTTGTAGCTGATGATTGTTAATATTATCAAGCAGTTACTGTTTAACAGAAAAATAAATGTCTTAGTAACTTTGCAATAAAAAATGAATCTCATTGCTTCTATAGAATAAACATACATGAAGCAGATAACCTATTTGGTAACCATTTGCGTTCAACGATGGCATACTTAATTGACTTACAGTACATTGGTGTAATTATTTTAAATAAATCGCTATTATCATAATGATGTAGCCATAAATTAACTAGAAGAAAGTTTAATTAAAAGTGCCATTATTTTTCAATGATTGTTCTTTAATACTTATTACCAGGGCATGCCTTCTGACTCAAACTTTCATTATGCTCTTCTAAATAGCACCGAGAAAAAATGTAAAAAGTTTTTGAATCCGTGATATATTCTGATATATTGATAAAATAAATGTGAACGAATTCAGAGGGTAGATAAGAACTACGCAACTGTTAATCCGCTGATAAAGAACACACTTTTGTAAAAGAAAAAAATTACTTAAAATTTCAGCAAATCATCGCCGCCTGTTTTGTCTCAAAGGTACAGTTAGTTTCCCATTCTTGGTAGTTCCCGAAACACTAGGCATTAGTTTATTTCTCGACCATTACATTACTACTATGCATTTCAAGTCATCGTTTTTTCTGGAATAACTTCTTAAAGAATAGTCAGATCACAATGAGATTTTGGCAGAGCTTTACTCACAACCTGCAGTATTTACTTATTTATTTATTTATTTATTTTTAGCATAATGCAGTACCAAAAGTAAACAGATAAGTCAGTTTGTTCTTGAAAATGAGGAGAAATTCCAACTTCGACGATAGGAATTCGGACAAAATTCCTTGAAACGCAACAATGACGTAACTATAGGCTCTGCCCCCCTTCTCTCTCTCTCTCTCTCTCTCTCTCTCTCTCTCTCTCTCTCTCTCTCTCTCTCTGTCTCATGGAAAATATGGCCACTTGAGCCTTGATTAATACTTAAAAAATTAATGTGTATGTTATATTGTATATTTTCATTTGAGAAGAACAGAATGCATCATAAGGCAACTGATGATATGAACAGGAATTTTTTTTGTGTTTTTTTGGAGGTTTTTCAGAGTTCCCCGTTTTCTTCGTTGGGCGACAGCAGATTTATTTTTTACTTTTTATGATCCTGTGAAAAAAAGTGTGGAGGGGGTAGGAATGTGCTTGCTTTTTATTGGAATATTATCTAGAATAAAAAAAGGGGGGTTGAGGGTAAAACGGTAAGAAATGTAAATAAATAAAAAAAATTGATTTTTTTAAAAACAAGCTTTCATTAAAATGCATTAAACAGTGAAAAATAGATTTTTTGGGACACCAGATTTTCTTACGATTAATCATGTCTACAAAGATAAAAGCGAGGGAGACAAACATTGTAGGAAATGCCATAAGAAAATAAGTATATTTTTCCATCTCTTGTATTCTTTACTTCCATGTTTGGCTCCCACGCTTTTATTTTTGTAGACATGATTAACTATAAGAAAATCCTGTTGTCTCCAAAAATTAATTTTCCATTTTTCAGTTATTTTAATAAAAGCGTGTTTATTAAAAACTATATTTTTTATTTGTTTATTTTATATATTTTTGTTTTGCTTTGACAGAAATTGTCACCGATTTATGATTGTAAAACGAAATTGATATCCCGTCGAGCCAAAGAAGATTGGAAAAATCCGTAGTTATTTACGAAGTCCTGGAACTTGTGACATATTCGAAGAGTTTCATGCCAATCCTGAGATACTGGGAGAGGTCACTGTAAGGTTCCTAGAGGTCATTGCTGATCATCTAAGGTTGTATTGTCACCGGGATTGAGCGACCTTGAAAAATTTCAAGTCCATCGGACGAAGGGAAGAGGTCGAAAATTGAGCTACAAGATTTGACCAAGACAGACAAACAAACAGACAAAAAAACAAGTTAAGTAAAACCATATAATAATAATAGCAGTAAAGTTTCCAGCACTAAAATTACCGACACACACACACAATATATATATATATATATATATATATAGATATATATATATATATATATATATAATATATGCATCTATATATATATATATATATATATATATATTATATATATATCTATATTATATATATGCTATCCATATATATATACTAATATATATATATATATATTATAATATATATATATATATAATAATCTATATTATATATATATATATTATATAATATTATAGCATCTATATAAATCTATATATATATATATATAGATATATATGATATATTATATAATATAATATATATATATTATATATATGTAATAATATATATTATATATAATTATTATATATATAATATATGCATATATATGCATATATATGCATATATATATATATATATATATATATATATATACTATATATATATATATGTATATATAGTATATATATATATATATATATGTGTTATATATGTGTGTGTGTGTGTGTGTGTGTGTGTGTATTCATATAAACCAAGCTTCATACTTTAATGGCGGAGCAGCCTCGCAATCTAATCTCCTAAGTGACTATAAATATTTACCAGTGGAATCTCACGACATTTCCCAAGCTTACCACCGGCACTGAAAAGGTTTACTTAACAATGCGCGGGATCGATGTTGCAGATAAAAAAAAAAGAAGAAGAAGAAAAAAAAAAGAAACGCCGGCACCAGCCATCACAAAATCCATTAGGCACTCCAACTTTTTCATCATTGAAAAAAAGTCGATAAAAACGTTAGACATCTGTTTTTCATCAGTCACACAACTAGATCAATAAAGCTTTAGACGTTATTATTCATTTAATGATGAGTGTTCATATCTAAGAAATTCCTTTTAAAAACAGCGATTTGATATCGTTTTTTGGATAGAGCTTTACTATATATTTGCTAATGCATCATTTACCTTAACAGAATTGTTAGTTGGTATAAGATTTTTTTTACAGGTTTAATGTTGTAAACGAGTGGGAAATGTAATTTATCATCTATTTCTATTTTTTCTAGATTCCCTACGCAAATTTATGTTATAAGAAAAGGTGAACCCCACCTGAAAACTAATGATTTGCAGCATTATTATATGAAATCAGCAGACACTTTTTTTTTTTTTAGAAATAATAATAAAATAAATGTAAAAAAAAAATATATATCAAAATGAAGTCACTGCGAAAACTGGCTGCTGATGGTATCATAAGACGTTGTGATAATGATTACTTTATAGATAAGAAAGTGGAGTAAATCTATTCAGTATTCATGCCTATAAGAATACATTTTGAAGTTTATAATGGTATAATGGGTCACTGCTTGCACTTGTCAGTGATTTCTTTTTATGTTGCTTTCAATAGAAAACAAATTGGTATACGTTTGTGTTCCAAAAACGACCAGAATTTGAAGTGGAAGTTGCATAACTTAAGATGCTGAAGAGATGCAAACTTTCAAACACCTATGACTGCTCTTTTAACTTTTGCTACGCACCAATTACTTTGATTTTTTCTGTATTTGTCCTTGTATTAATTGTCAACTTACCAATATCAGAATTAAAACCCTGTCGGGAAAATAGAGATTAAGAATAATCTTACTGAAATCGGAAACACGCATCCCTTCATTAATGTTCGATTAAAATCCAATGGTGACCTGAAATCTATTAAGAAATCATACAGATTAATCCAATTAAACCCTTTGGGTCGCCAAAGCCAACTCCAATTAAAAACGAGACCAATCCCAGATACGCTCTGATGACGTCATCGACTCGTCTCAAAGGGATAGGAAAATAATACCGAATGCCCGAAGTGACTGACAGGAATTTAACAGATGAGATTTCGCCAATCTGAAATACGGAGACGGATGTCAAAAAAGAATCTCATATTGGGAAGTCTGAATGTACTGTGATTATGCGTTTAGTGATTAATACTAATGCCAGCGATGACAACAAGTGATTACTTATCTTACTATAATGGGCGTTATGTCTGTCCGTCCATCTGTCATTCAATCACGGCCAAACGGCTGGTCCAATGGGCATGAAACTTCGCAGGGTTATAGTGGGGACCTCTAAGACTGTTTATAATGGAATTTCAAGCAACAAAAGACACCAAAGGCGCCGTAGGAGGCCGGGAGCCTTCCTCGAAACGGGGCTGGTTCAGCCAGTAGACTTAACGTCATGAATTTATCATTGCACCAAAGGGGGTCAGGGTTGGCCAGGGTGTGACAGAAAGAGATCGAGAGGGAGAGGAAGTGAGAGAGAGAGAGAGAGTAGAGGGGGTTGTTATGGAGAAGAAAGAGGGTAAGAAACAGAGAAGATTGGAGAGAGAGAGAGAGAGAGAGAGAGAGAGAGAGAATCTATCAGTTGCCATTCAGAGGTACCCTGTCCAGGGCAATACAGTAATTTCTGGACAAGAGGGACAGTCAGCCCAATGTGGTGCAGGGAAGCTTCTTTGAGTCTTCAGAGTTTTTCCCCGGCAACGCCGGGTTGGTCAGCTAGTGTTAGTAAAGAGAAGTTTAAATCATGTTACGAAACTTGTCTGACCAGACACCAAAATATATATTAAAAGATCTGACCTCATAACTGAAAAAGCACGTGGCGTCATATTAAATAAATAAATCAAAGGCCGATCAAGTTGCTAGTAACACCGATAATTACGCTGCTGAAGTTGCTCAAAAACGGCTGCGTTTTCTTAAATCTCTGTGGAGTTATTCATCTTAGGGAAAGAAGTCTGTAACCCCATGATGGATCTTATTTAGTAGTAATGACTGCAGCTTACTTACCTATTACTGGGTATCTGTCAGTTATGGTTTCTACCATTATTATTCATAAAGTGGACTCATATTTTGGAGTCGACCAAATACCCTTTATGAAGCAATCAAATTGCAACTAAAGTATAATGTCCACATATGGAAGGAAAGAGGGACGAAAAGAGGACGGAATACGAATAAAATTACTCATAAAATTGCGATAAATAAGGGAATCAGAATAACAAAACCAAAGATGAGAGGGACTCAAATATATGAAGCTTCGTTTAAGATTACTTTCCAAGCCTTGGAACTCAAATCTACTCAGAGTAAACGCCAGTGGGTTCAGAGCAACTAAATGAGGCCCTTGAGGTTATGCAGTTGCTATGAATATCAGGTAAACTTGTTCTCAAAATAACGGCAACTTCAACCATCTCAAAAATAAACAATATAATGGGTTTATCAAACTAAGTGTATTATTTATTAAGTTGTATAAATTTTGCAGTCATACAATGTTACTGAATCGTAATACTAATAAATTTCGCGAAACTGATAACAAATTTATTAATTTGTTGCAGTCTAGCAATCTCATAAGTATCTATTTCTCCTTTTGTTTTTACATCTACATTGCAATATGTAATATGTGGAAACTTATTATTGCTTAGAATTGTCTCCTATGGCACAACGTCTATTACATTTAATCTGCATATCTTTTATTTAGTAATAAGTGATCTGTATTTGTGAAAATGAACGTTTTTTTTATGTACAAAAGCCCTAGAGGAATACCCAGAGCAGAAATTCATTTCCACTGTCGACAGCACCTAATCTCCTTTTCTCGGTATTATAGACTTCTGCTTGTTTTGTAATCATTCGTCATCCCTTCTCAGAGTGGCGTGATAAACTGTCGGTCATTTATATTAAAGAGCAAAATCAACGACCCAGATATCCAGCAAGGGATAAACCAAGTAAATATGCGTACTCAACAAACCAACATTGAGATACGAACAGGATGTTTATAAACTGAAAGAGATTGGGTATTTGATGGAGAAAGTTTGATGAGCACCGAGGACGTAACTTCAAATCTTCATCTTTGGATCATTTAACCAAAGGTTTCTATGGTCGCGCAGATTAGGCCCAATGCCTGTAGAAGTTTGTAACTGCTAAAACGATAGCGTTCTCTTTCCCTCTTCACATATCGGAATTTTGACGAAGCTTGAATAGGCTTCATTTGGAGGGTATTAGCTAACATGTTTGAATATTACCGAGCTCCAATACACGAAAATGAAGTAACTCTCTTCTTGGTCCCTCGCCAGTTCCTTAGGAACAGATGGAAGATAATTAACAAATGATGGTTCGAGTGTGAAAATGCACACTTTATCGATGACACGTTCTGAGAACCTTCTGTATCATATATCGTTATATGTCGTGCTGGCTCTCAGCATGCTATCCTCTATATCAGGGGTTCTTAGCAAGGGTTATCCATACCCCTCGGGGGTATGAGAACTACATGCTGTGGGAATGGGACTTGATCTCTGGATACTGGTATATATTTGATTTTAATGTGTCAATGTATACATGGGTACATTTTGTAGGTAAATAACTATGTAAACTAGGAATGCTTTTTATTTTCTTCTTGTTCTGTTTCTAGCTATTTATACCTAAAGTATGTATCAAACTAAGTATATTAAGATATATTGTCAACAAATTGGACTTGGGTGGACTTAAGCAAAGGGTGTATGGAACCATATTGTTCAATTCATTGGGGGTCTGGAGTCATCAAAAGGTTATGAACACCCCTGCTCTATACTATACATTATGAGCACCTGTCACATTGGCCCTCGCTCATTTCTGTCATAACCGATCTGTAGGCTCTTGTATACTTCAAACAGCGTTTTCCTTTCATTTTAAAGCTTTTCGCATAATGGTAATATACATACACTTGAAACACGCCCCCTGTTCGTTGTTTTTAAAAGTTTTTCTTGTTTTTTAATGCGTTTTATGTCTAAATATCAATGTCATCCTTGCATCGATAGATGATAAGTAAAATATCTGAGATCTCCGCAAAAATAAATAAATCATTAAATAAATAGTAAATATATGAATAAATAAAAACTGCACGACGTGGGCTTTTCTTTCCTATTGAAAAACACAGATCATTTTGTTGTTTATAGATTCAATAAGCTTCTTTAATTTCTAATGCAAAACCGAATAACGTTATCTGCTTAACTGTGGCGGAGATCTTCAGAAAGTAAACGCACTACGGTGTTAAACAATCAAGTGGCGGCCAAAAAATTATGTTATACCAATGACTTAAACGAAGGACGATAAAGGTATGTGGATGAGTGATAAAACACAAGGACAACCAACCAAAACTGTCAGATAAATATATACCATGTAATTATTGGAAAAGTAATTATTTAGGGGATTCATTACCTTAATGTTTATTACATAATATTCTTGACGACCAATAAAAATAGAATAATTATAATTAAATATCACGCTAAGACAATCTACATCATCCTGAAATGTTTTAACAAAAGTATTGTTGTAATGGTGGTTAGTAAGATTATAAAGTTTAAAAGTACAGAATATTCTATTCCATAAATCATAATGTTTTTTAAGAGAGAGAGAGAGAGAGAGAGAGAGAGAGAGAGAGAGAGAGAGAGAGAGAGAGAGAGAGGTGCAATATAAGCATGTAAAGGTAATGACAGACCATGCTCGCAATGGGAACTTGCAAGTTTCTTGATATATTTACCAATCGAGCCTCAGGACATTTCTTCAGTTTATCATTGACTCTTACTTGACGGGAGACAAGATCGATGTTTCAGACTTGCAAGAGAGATTATAAATCAAAGTTACTCGTATTACCACTGGCCTCTCCGTGTGTTTATTTTCATAACTGATTCAAGAAGATGAACCAAAGGTAGGGAAAAAGTCAACATTGTTGTTATTCTTATTTCGAGCTGTAATTTTGGAAAATTAGTTCCATTAGCAGGAATTTCTTTTCGACTCAGGTGAATATTCACTGAATATTTCTCAGTTCTTGTCGACTTAAAAGTCGTCTGACGAATTAGAGCTCCAACTTTTAGCAGTAAGGAAAAAATAAATCCCTTAAACATTTTTTGTGCCATCTAATCGAAAATGTGTCTCATTGAAAGTTATCCGTATGTACAAACTGCGACCTGCAATTTCCGAAGAAATTCTGAGCACTAAATCTAAATAAGGACTTAGAGAAGTCAAAGCCATCTCCAATGGCAGACAAGACCTGTCCCATGATAGACTCTAATCGGTGATCTGACGTCATTCACTTGCCTCGGAGGGAATTGGAACATTACTCCTGATGTCCCAATTAAATATCAGGTAAGACAGAACGAGATCATTACCGGAGCATATAATGAGAGATTCAACGTATTAAAATGAAGGTCTTTAGTTTTCTGTAAATGAAGATTATTGAGATGGCTTTGTCTGTCTGTCCGCACTTTTTTTGTCAGCCCCGAGATCTTAAAAACTACTAAGGCTCGAGGGCTGCAAATAGGTATGTTGATCATACATCTTCCAATCAACAAACATACCAAATTGTAGCCCTCTAACCTGAGTATTTTTTCTTCTTTCTTTTAAGGCTACAGTTAGCCATGATCTTGGTGCCAGCCGCCGACGCATCTTCACTTGACCGCATCTGGGGAGCGACTGAGTGCTGGCAGTTCGTGCATGAGAGTTTCACACTGCCCTACATCGAGAGTTTTATACAACCTTATACCCTGTACAGAAAACTCTCGGAGCATTTTTTGATTGATTTTTAAAGGAACCGCATAGCGAGCGTCTGTCTAATCTAATCCTCATAATCCCTTGATTGATCGTGATTTTTCAACCATTTTTCAAACATTTTGAAACTAATAATTACCAAGTACTGAAGATGTTGCAATTTGGATATGTATGATAGAAAATAATGGTTGACTTATTTGGATATCGAGATAAGTAGTAAGAGGCGAGACCCAATTATTATAAAATATAATGTACTTTAACAGATATGACAAAAATTAAATAAGACTTGATCTCGTTACCATATACTTTTACATCTTAAATAGGAGTCTGACAGTGATAAATGTACTACAATTTCCGTAATGGTCTCTCGTTACATCAAATCACTCTTGTCGGTTGGACTAATCATTGGAAGGATGAAATATTTCTAGCTTCATAGGATTCTGTTTGAGCCTGGGAATTTCATAACATCTTTCTATTTCTTTTCCGTGTTTTTTTATTATAAATAACCAAAAAATCTATTAAAAATAGTGATGAACTGCTTTGAATTTATTGTTGATCTTTACCAATAAAAACACAC